>NC_134483.1:274315392-274452892 GCF_040206685.1 Ascaphus truei
AGATTTTATAAATATCAAAATGGACCTTGACAGAAAAAAGGTTCCCCACCCCTGCTCTACAGTAATGCTTTAAAAAAAATATTAATACTAGTGTGCGGGAAAAGGAGGTTTTCTGAGCTGAATCGCATTGATTTCAGCCTTGGGGACCCACTACTTCCCTATACACAGGCCCCGGTATGGGGTGCCAGTATTTCTTGCAGTATTTAAATCTCCCTGTCACGTGGGCCATGACATGGAAGATTTAAAAATGGCAGGGTGTCCCCAAGGCTTAAATCAATGTGGTCCAGGTCACGAAACCCCCTGTTCCCATAAACTAGTATTAAAATTAATATTAAACTGCATGATCGCCTGTAAGAGCCGTGCATGGAGATGCAGCATCTCCGTGCATCTCTTGCAGGCTGCAGTTTAAACAAACAGATTCAGTGTGATAGCACAAAATAAAAAATACAAAAAAAAAAAAGTTGTTCGATCTTTCATTTTTTGAGCCCACTTTCAAAAAATATTGTTTTTTCTTAGTGAAAACCATTTTGACACATGTTTTAGTGTGCAGTAAAACAATTCAAAGTCCCTCACCAATGCACTGATTTTATCAAAGTTTAATGAATAGGCAGGTCCCTTAGGACCTTATTGTAACGGACGTGCTCACCACAAACCAGGAATGGACTGCAGGGCTGAGGTGGGAATATAGAAACACGACCTGGAGCCAGGAAACCAGATCTGAATTGCGGATTCCATAGTCGTGGGTAGTTGGGTCAGGAATGGAGAGAGCAGCGTCTACGATATCCAGGCTGGGGTCAAGGCAGGTGACACAGAAGCGATGGTCGGGGTCACAGACTGGGGTCGTCATGAGGGAAGGCTTCAGCATAGGGGCTTCAGCACAGTAAAGGCCTCTGGAAAGAGGATTTCATCGGTGGAAAAGCTTCAGTACAGGGGCTTCAGGGCAGGAAGACCTCAGAAATAGAGAAGCTTCAGCGTAAGGGCTTCAGCACAGGGAAGGCACAAGGAAGCAGGATAGGATTCTTAAGCAGGATAGAATTCTTGAAGCAGGATAGACTGTAGAAGGCAAAGTAGAGGTGCTTGTGACAAGCACAGGTTTACGGAGAATATAGAAATACCATGGAAAGCCAATAGGAGCAGGGCTGCACAGAAGGCAGTAACAAGCCAGACTGCAATGTAAGTCCAGGAACAGGTGTCACCAATCACTTAGTCCAGGGAGAGATTTGCCTGGAACCTCTACAGCAGGCCTGCTCAACTCCAGTCCTCGAGGGCCGCAAACAGGCCAGGTTTTCAGGATATCCCTACTTCAGCACAGCTGGCTCAATTAGTGGCTCAGTCATACTGCTCAGTCATACTGAGCCACTAATTGAGCCAGCTGTGCTGAAGTAGGGATATCCTGAAAACCTGGCCTTTTTGCGGCCCTCGACGACTGGAGTTGTGCAGGCCTGCTCTACAGCCATGTAGGGGTGAGTGCCAGCCAAACCCAGGACCGGAACCCTTACACTTATTTTATCAGCAATTTTGAGTTAAGGTTCTATTTTATTTTGGCTTAATATTCCATCTATTTAGTGAGTCTTAGAGTCTGAAAGTGGGTCTGATAGTGAGAGTGGGTCTGAGAGTGAGAGTGGGTCTGAGAGTGAGAGTGGGTCTGAGAGTGAGAGTGGGTCTGAGAGTGAGAGTGGGTCTGAGAGTGGGTCTGAGAGTCTGAGAGTGGGTCTGAGAGTGGGTCTGAGAGTGAGAGTGGGTCTGAGAGTGAGAGTGGGTCTGAGAGTGAGAGTGGGTCTGAGAGTGAGAGTGGGTCTGAGAGTGAGAGTGGGTCTGAGAGTCTGAGAGTGGGTCTGAGAGTCTGAGAGTGGGTCTGAGAGTGGGTCTGAGAGTGAGAGTGGGTCTCAGAGTGGGTCTGAGAGTGAGAGTGAGTCTGAGAGTGAGTTTGAGAGTCTGATAGTTGGTCTGAGAGTGGGTCTGAGAGTGGGTCTGAGAGTGGGTCTGAGAGTGGGTCTGAGAGTGGGTCTGAGAGTGGGTCTGAGAGTGAGAGTGGGTCTGAGACTGAGAGTGGGTCTGAGAGTGAGAGTGGGTCTGAGAGTGAGAGTGGGTCTGAGAGTGAGAGTGGGACTGAGAGTCCAAGAGTGAGTCTAAGAGTCTGAGAGTGGGTCTGAGAGTCTGATTTCACTCCCGCCTGCCGTGTGTGTGTGTGTCTGTGCAGACACCAACCCACAGTCAGTCATAGTCACCCACCACCCAAGAGTCAGTCAGTCACCCAAAGAGAAGCAGTACCAGCCATCACATTAGTGGTGAGTTAATGAAATGTTTGACCAAATATAGCAGGCTAATTTTAAAGTTGATAATTTTGTATGGCCCTAGAAAGATTTTATAAATATCAAAATGGCCCTTGACAGAAAAAAGGTTCCCCACCCCTGCTCTACAGTAATGCTTTAAAAAAAATATTAATACTAGTGTGCGGGAAAAGGGGGTTTTCTGAGCTGAACCGCATTGATTTCAGCCTTGGGGACCCACTACTTCCCGATACACAGGCCCCGGTATGGGGTGCCAGTATTTCTTGCAGTATTTAAATCTCCCTGTCACGTGGGCCATGACATGGAAGATTTAAAAATGGCAGGGTGTCCCCAAGGCTTAAATCAATGTGGTCCAGGTCACGAAACCCCCTGTTCCCATAAACTAGTATTAAAATTAATATTAAACTTCATGATCGCCTGTAAGAGCCGTGCATGGAGATGCAGCATCTCCGTGCATCTCTTGCAGGCTGCAGTTTAAACAAACAGATTGAGTGTGATAGCACAAAATAAAAAATACAAAAAAAAAAAAGTTGTTCGATCTTTCATTTTTTGAGCCCACTTTCAAAAAATATTGTTTTTTCTTAGTGAAAACCATTTTGACACATGTTTTAGTGTGCAGTAAAACAATTCAAAGTCCCTCACCAATGCACTGATTTTATCAAAGTTTAATGAATAGGCAGGTCCCTTAGGACCTTATTGTAACGGACGTGCTCACCACAAACCAGGAATGGACTGCAGGGCTGAGGTGGGAATATAGAAACACGACCTGGAGCCAGGAAACCAGATCTGGATTGCGGATTCCATAGTCGTGGGTAGTTGGGTCAGGAATGGAGAGAGCAGCGTCTACGATATCCAGGCTGGGGTCAAGGCAGGTGACACAGAAGCGATGGTCGGGGTCACAGACTGGGGTCGTCATGAGGGAAGGCTTCAGCATAGGGGCTTCAGCACAGTAAAGGCCTCTGGAAAGAGGATTTCATCGGTGGAAAAGCTTCAGTACAGGGGCTTCAGGGCAGGGAAGACCTCAGAAATAGAGAAGCTTCAGCGTAAGGGCTTCAGCACAGGGAAGGCACAAGGAAGCAGGATAGGATTCTTAAGCAGGATAGAATTCTTGAAGCAGGATAGACTGTAGAAGGCAAAGTAGAGGTGCTTGTGACAAGCACAGGTTTACGGAGAATATAGAAATACCATGGAAAGCCAATAGGAGCAGGGCTGCACAGAAGGCAGTAACAAGCCAGACTGCAATGTAAGTCCAGGAACAGGTGTCACCAATCACTTAGTCCAGGGAGAGGTTTGCCTGGAACCTCTACAGCAGGCCTGCTCAACTCCAGTCCTCGAGGGCCGCAAACAGGCCAGGTTTTCAGGATATCCCTACTTCAGCACAGCTGGCTCAATTCGTGGCTCAGTCATACTGCTCAGTCATACTGAGCCACTAATTGAGCCAGCTGTGCTGAAGTAGGGATATCCTGAAAACCTGGCCTTTTTGTGGCCCTCGACGACTGGAGTTGTGCAGGCCTGCTCTGCAGCCATGTAGGGGTGAGTGCCAGCCAAACCCAGGACCGGAACCCTTACACTTATTTTATCAGCAATTTTGAGTTAAGGTTCTATTTTATTTTGGCTTAATATTCCATATTTTTAAAGAGTGCTAGTTTTCAAAGGGCTCTGTCTCTCCTTATATAGTCCAAGCCATTATAAAACGCAGAGTTTCTTATTCTGCAGTCATTATTTTGTAGTTCTGCTTGTATGTTTAGGGTCATTGTCTTGCTGCATGATCCACTTTCACTTCAGCTTCAGCTTACAGATGGATGGCCAGACATTCTCCTCTAGGATCTTCTGATACAATGCAGAATTCATATTTGTGTCAATGATGGCAAGCCATCCAGGTTCTGAGGCAGCAAAGCAGCCCCAAACAATCACACTCCCCCCACAATGCTTGATGGTTGGGATGAGGTTCTTCTGTTTGAACGCAGTTTTGGTTTTTGACAAACATAACATTTCTCATTGAGGCCAAAAAGTTGTACATTTGACACTTCTGTCCAGAGAAAATTGTTCCAGCTGTCTTGTTGATCAGCTATGTGCTCTTTGGTGAACTTCAGATGGTCAGCAATGTTCTTTTTAGAGAGCAGTGGTTTCCTCCTGGCTATCCTTCCATGAACACCATTCTTGTTCAGTATTTTTCTGATAGTTGAGTCATGAACACTCACATTAACCAAGGCGAGAGTGGCCTGCAGATCCGTGGATGTTACTCTGGGGTTCTTTGTGACTTTCTGGATGATTTGCCGGTTGTTATTTTAAAGATTTTGGTAGGATGACCGCTCCTGAATAAAGTGAGTATGGTCTTGGACTTTCTTTATCTGTAGATTATCTGTCTGACAGGTTTTGTAACCCTTTTCTAGACTGGTGATCCTCAATAATTGATTTTCTGTGGTCGTCAAGATTTATTTTGATCATGGCCTGACGTGTTTTCACATACCTGTATGGTGAAGACTAAACGCACAAAGTTTGTGATATTTATATAGGGTGGGGCCTCCCAAACTCACACCTGAAGATCTACCTAATTATTTAAACACGTGATTCTAATTATCCCCTTTAATTTAGTTGATAATACCAGGGTTTCACTTACTTTTCCACAAATTCTGACTCTTAATTACTCATTGTTTGCCTAATTCATATAGTACATCATTTTGTTTTCAAAATACATGGAATGTGTTAATATAAACCCTATTGGATATTTAACAAAATATTGCTTTTGATTCAAGAAGGTTATCATCGGAAAACTATGGAATTTCCGTAATTATCATTGGGCTTCACAAACTTTTTCTCGCCATTGTGTGTGTGCATTATATTACAATATGTGTATATTGTCTGTAACAAGGTTAAAGAAGTGACCTATTGGCCAACATTTTATGACTCCAGTGGCAGTATCCTTTGACCAAGGGAACCTTGGGTAAACCATTTCATATCCCTGCGCGTCAAACACAAATATTACAGCCTAAGCTCCTTGCTCAGGGCAGAGATTTATTGTTCATTTAAACAATGTGTCACCCTTCAGAACGATGTAAAAAACACAAATATTATCAAATTTCCAACGAAACATTTACCTCTTTATGGGTCTGGCTCACAAACAAATATTGTAGTATAATAACAAGGACACTGTGGTCTAAACCATATATTACTGTACAACAAAGGACAGTTCCAAGAACATATACAATGCTTGAGTGTGGGTGAAAGGTAAACAATGCAGTAGTAATGCACAATAGATCCATTTTTTATACCTATTCATAGAGCTGTGGAACACATGTATTCATACACGTAGAGTATAGCATTCTGTAGAAGCAGGAATGCACGCAGTTGATCTCCAAGGGCATGGTTTATCTGCAGCATGACCAGTGTTAAAAATATGCTTGAAAGTTCAAGGCTACAAACTCATGTGATGGGGGAGTACAAATAATGGTCTCATACTGTTTCCATTGTTTTATTTCTGGCTCTATTTTCTTTAATTACATAGAGAAGCAGTTGAACTGGTTGGTGGGGTATGTCAGCTTAATCATTTTATGTAATTATTGATACTAAATGGGACTACCTATGAAATGTGAAAAAAAAAGTAACACATATTAACCGGAATCTTTAATGGTTTCATACTGTAGTCAGCATGATTTGGTATTATCTATCTATCTATTTCTATATCTATATATATACATACACACATATATACACAAGACAAACAATATATATATATATATATATATATATATATATATATATATATATATATATATATATAATAATGCTGACCCTGGTAATGGCCAAGTATACAGAAAGCTCTTGCTACAGCCTGCAGAGTACAGTATGCAGTAGGTGCAATGAGGGTGTAAGAGGTCTACCATACAACAGTTCCCTTCTTGCTATACTTGGCTTCTTCTTAGACAACTATCCATGCTAAATAAACTGTGATTATATAGAAAAAAAATATTTTGAGACCTGGATACATCATAATCCGTAAAAATCATGTAATTATTGCTCTAAAATGGTGGAGCAAAATCGTGATAATTTCCTAGGCCGCACACTAGATAAAGCCTTCATTTCCTCATACAGTACATGTTGCCAATGCTGTTGGGAGGTTAAAAAACAACAACTTGGATATAGGGAGTTGGAGGTTTGATTGACTTTGATGTCTGATTGTGTTGTCCTGTTACATTTGTTTTCTGTCTGTGTGGGTGCTTGTCTGCTTTAGTGTGTGCATATTTTATCAGCATATTAACAAATGTCACAAGCATTTGTGTGGACAATTTATTATGCAATTTAGAATCCATTCATCCGAATGATCCAGGCTATTAAAGGTAACCTCCTAATAAGGAAACCATATTAACAACATACATCAAATATCACAAGCATTTAACTCTAGTATATACAGGTCTTATCTCACCAAACGATGGCAGTACATATTATAACCTTCAGTGATACCTTAAAATATGCTAATTATGTTACAACAAATGACACGAGCATTTGCAAAAATATACATAGGGAATGAGGTAGTATAACTGCAACCATTTACCATGCAGCTACAGTTCTTCACACAGCTGTATCAGCACACAGACCAGATGCTGACACATAGGCAATAGAAACAGTTTCCTAACAATCCTTCCCAGACTAGTAGGACTTTATCTGATAATAAACAGGCCCATGCCAAACCCAGCATAACATTTCTCCTTGGCAGTAGGAACATATGGAAAATGCCTTACTACAGTTAGGGTAGAATAGGAAAGACAATCGTTAATAGTCTCTAGTCTCTGTCTCTTTATGGGGAGTTTTTCTGGTTCCCACCATTTGAAATCAGGGACAATTTTACTCCTCACATATAATTCTGTCACCTCCCTACAAATAGCACTTTGCAACTCTGCATAGATTGTCTTTCAACATTAAAGATTCTGGCAACTGTGGGAAGCCAAATCCCTGAAACACTCTGTACCACTGTGTGGGTATAAATGTACCTTTCTCCCAGCAATTAAGTGCTACCTCCTTCTCACTAATGTCAGGCATAGGATTAGCAAACATATTTTTAAGCATACATTTCGGGGATACATTGGGAAACACATTTTCATTATCATGCATACATTTCTCAGACACATTTGCTTCAGCAGGCCTACATTGACCCAAACTGTCCAGCTCACCAATGTCCTGGTTCTCCACGGGTACGGTTACCTCCAGCACCGGAGTAACCAAAGAATCCTGGCACACATTCCCAGCAGCCTTAGCAAGCAATAACTGCCCCGCTCTCATACTCCCGATCTGTCCTCTGGGATCGCAGACACCAACGCAGCTTTGACAGTGCCAGGCACAGGGGCCTCTTTTCAGTGCTCTGCACTGCAGCAAAAACAGATTAGTATCAGTGCCCCTCACCACCAAAGATGGGATCCTCACTGGAGCAAAAACAGGCGATGCCTTGGACGGCACCATCACCACAGGTAGACTGCCCTCTGTGACGGACGCCTCTGGAATAGCAGCTGCAGCCTCCACAAGGGAAAGCACAGGAACGGCAGGAACCTTGATCAGATGAGGTGTCCACGGCGGCACGGCAGCCTCTTCTGCGCAGCACTCTGCGACAGATGTACCCGGCAAAGCAGCAGCTTCTTTTTGCGGGAAAACTCAGGAACGACAGGTACCTTGTCATTCTGCAGAATCCATAGGAGTGCAGCCGGCGGTAGTAGCAACTCAAATCTTTGGTCTAGTTGCTCAGCCATAGTTCCAAGCAATGTGGCAGGGTTCAATGTAGACACTGCTCTGACCTGCTCTGTCACAACGTGCGTTCCTTGGGGTGGGGTCACTGAATCCGTGTCACCACACTTAATGGCCATTAAATCAGAGTCTTCTCACCCTGGTGAATCAAACAGTCTCAGACACTCCAAAACGGGCGTGGTCAGGGCATTCGCGCCAAACCACAATTGTGTTGCAAAACGTGGTCTTGCATCTTCCAAATTCTGCACAAGGTACTCCCACTTTTGGTGGGAAGCGTTTACAGTCATTTAAAGTCCTATTTACTGGCAGCTACAATGTAATGTGGAAGTTATTACAACAGTACCAAGTGTAAATCTCAGCAGATAATGTTCGCATGGTAAGCATGGCAAAACAATTATTGGGGTCTGTAGACGGACGTTCACAGAGGTACACAATTGGAGACTTTTATAAGGTGAAATTATAATAAGGCTTTATTGTGCCTTTTCCTTTTCATCAGGAAATCATCCAAACACAGGGGGGGGCGGGGGAACAAAGCTTCTATTCACTTGGGAGTATCTCTAGTGAAAATATCATGCAATTAATTCACAACTCCCTAAGTCAAGCATGTCTCGCAGCCCCAAAACATATAGCATGAAATAAGCAGATATAAGCAGTCTCTTAATAATGAAAATCTTATCTGTTAGCTGCTGTAGAGTAAGCTTCTCTGCTCTCCTGGAACCGCACCCGTGCGTGCACAGAAAATATCAGCATCCAGGTTTAGAAGTCTTATTTGGTGTCTTGAAATCAGCTATGCTGGGCAGAGCTCAAGACCGGTCAGCTCCAGAGATGTGTGACCTCTTGGTCAGTCTCTCCTGGGAGACTCAAGAACACTGCTCTGTCTCCAAAGTTCAGCTCTCAGTCAGAGCTAAGGAGTCACTTCCTGTCTCAACAGACAGGCTTTTGTAAGCAATCAGGCAGGTGGTGTTTATTAATTGACTACCAGCAGTTAACCACCACACTGCTAGATTAAAGGCACATTACTTGAACAGGCATTACTCCCCTGTTACATACCTCCCCTGTTTGTGGGGAGCTCTGGCTTGCCACGGCCAAAGTCCATCCTTCCACTCTCATTCTAGATATCTCAGTGACTTGAATGAGAGTGGATGGAGGAAGAGAACCCTCAGTCCTGTTGGGATTGGAGCCCTTTCTCCAGTTTATTCGTGTCTCCTCCTGAAGGTGTTTGAGATCAGCACCCCTCAGTTGCTCGAGGAGGACTTTCTCCAAGTATAGTCTTTTTTCTACGTGCGCGGTCATGAGATTTCCCTCGCGTCGGGTGCTCGTCTTATTGTAGGCATACTGTATGGTAGCAGTTGCAGAGCGTTTAAAAACAGCCCTTTGAGTTTTCCGCTCTTGAAGCTGTCGCTCTGCCCTTTTCCCACTCAATGGGGTTGCTAGTTCAGCCCCTTTTAGATTAAGTTGCAATTCCACACCCACTTCCCATCTTTTCAGCTTAATCAGCTAAGGATTCTTCTGGTTTTAATTCAGCGTGTGTACCTTCCTTTGTTGCCTGCTGGGTGGCTGAAGGTTTTGCTACTGCTTGTTTAGGTGGTTCAAATTTTGCAACCTTGTCTTTCAGATGAGCGGTATTCCCAGCTCTCACTGTACCCTTGTCTTCATGGGTTTTTGAGGCTGTGGGATACTGACGCTTAGTCAGGGTCAATACTTGTCCTTGTAGGACTGTAATCTCATCCGCGAGAGATCCCTGTTTTTTGAGTGCGTCTTGCAAGTCTCTTCACAGGGAATTTATCTGCATGCTTTGCTTTCTCTGAGCTTGCCTCCACATTTTTATTGCATTGTGAAGCACTATGAACTTCTTTGCTTGGGCCACAGTTACTTGTTTCAGTTTCTGGACCTTCTTGTGCTCCCTTTTGTGCCGCGTCACCTGGGTTCTAAGCTTGGCTTTTAGCGTTGCTTTGGTGATGCTCAGGGTAGCCTTCAGTTTCTCATGCTGCTTTGCAGGGACATACTGGGTCATCAGACGTTCCTGCAGCACATGAATTTCTTTTTTCCGCTTTTTTGATTTGGATGACACCGTCCCTTCAGGGATATTGGGGTCTCCATCTTCATTTGAAATTTTAGCAGCGTCACTGGATCCACCCAGCTTTTCTTGCAACTGTAATAGCTGACGAAAATATTCGGTGATCCACTGCTCCCGCTCTGTCTCCTGCTGATCATATTCGTCATCAAAGTGAGCGGTCTTTTCTGTTCGTGCCGAGTTCAGGCACCCCCACCATTCTTGGGGTGTTTTGTGGGTGTGACTCGGTTTGGGTTCCCCGTAAGAGATGTCTTCCTCCTTATTGGACTGGAAGGGCCACTCTTCTGTGGGGTAGGGTTCATTACAGGAACGCTGCATCTTGTCCTCCATTTTTAGGCTATCAGGTGTAATTTTCTTCCTGACCTCAGGAGGCGCTATTGCAGCTGTTGCCACTGTATTTGCTAGAACCCCCAATTGTGGTAGTCCTACAGATGGGCATATTTTTCTTGTAGAGGTCGTAGCTCTCACAGGCATCTCTGTAGATTTTTCTTTCTTGGATAATTTTTTTTTTTTTCTAAGTTGCTCAGACTGATTGTAGGCAAAAAGCATAACAAAAAAAAATTCACATAAAAATCTCCGGTCCTTTTAATCTACAAAGACACATCTCATCCCACTGCTGACACCATATGTAGACGGACGTTCACAGAGGTACACAATTGGAGACTTTTATAAGGTGAAATTATAATAAGGCTTTATTGTGCCTTTTCCTTTTCATCAGGAAATCATCCAAACACAGGGGGGGGGGGGAACAAAGCTTCTATTCACTTGGGAGTATCTCTAGTGAAAATATCATGCAATTAATTCACAACTCCCTAAGTCAAGCATGTCTCGCAGCCCCAAAACATATAGCATGAAATAAGCAGATATAAGCAGTCTCTTAATAATGAAAGTCTTATCTGTTAGCTGCTGTAGAGTAAGCTTCTCTGCTCTCCTGGAACCGCACCCGTGCGTGCACAGAAAATATCAGCATCCAGGTTTAGAAGTCTTATTTGGTGTCTTGCAATCAGCTATGCTGGGCAGAGCTCAAGACTGGTCAGCTCCAGAGATGTGTGTTCTCTTGGTCAGTCTCTCCTGGGAGACTCAAGAACACTGCTCTGTCTCCAAAGTTCAGCTCTCAGTCAGAGCTAAGGAGTCACTTCCTGTCTCAACAGACAGGCTTTTGTAAGCAATCAGGCAGGTGGTGTTTATTAATTGACTACCAGCAGTTAACCACCACACTGCTAGATTAAAGGCACATTACTTGAACAGGGATTACTCCCCTGTTACAGGGTCCCAAAAGTTCCAAACGCACAGTCCCTTCAATCCTCTGGCCAGTACACAAAAGGTAATCCACTCTTCAAGCCCTACGTTGGGCGCCAATGTAACACCCCTATCCACCCCCACCCCCTGGCTGCAGAAGATAGGGTGTACACGTATTCAGTCTCTCCTTGCACTGCTGACAGGGTTTCTACCTGCTTCAGCATAGTGTAGCTCAGTCAGTTTTTACCTTTAGTCTCAGAGCTTCTCTAGTGGATCCAGGCCTAGGCTGTAGTGAGGAGTAGAATAAGTGGGAAAAGGGCACCATGAACTTTTAACAGGATGCTTGGTTTATTGTCATGCAAAAACAAACAAAGGAGCGCAGAGAGGGCAGTACATTAGGAAGAATTTCACATTTAATAGCATACTGTGAATATAGAAACTTACAATTTAATACAGCCACCTGAATGGTATGGATCCCTCACGCTTCCAACGCCAACACAGTGAGTTCCGCGTTACCCCCTCTATTCGATACAGACCGGATCACCACACGGTTTACAAACCTGAAGTAAACCCGGTAAAGTTCTTTCCAGGTCAGGGAGGATGTCTCGCGGGAGTGTACAGCTTAGCTAGAGCTAAACTCTCAGTAAAAGCATCTTAGAGGAAGACCCAATTCCGGACTTAGTCACACAACCAATTATATATATAAAAGTTGTGGGCACTGCAGCAATCCTCTACGCGTTTCATGCTAATTAGTGCTTCAAGATGCACCTAGGACTCCTTGAACAGGACCTCCACAGAACTACTCTGTAGGATGGGTCCCCACCTTATATACCCAGGGGGTGTAATCCTTCCCCCTCCCCTCCCTAGTCTCTGGGCAAAACTGGATATAGCAAAGCATCACCCCACCAGTCACATGACCTACCAGAACGTTCCTAGCTCTGAGTCATACTCACCAGGCTAGCAGGTACCTGAATATTGCAACAATATAACTTACCTCTGGTACTTCTCACATGTAGGACCATGTGGAATAGGTATAACCCCCACACTGCCAGAGTGCTGCCATAGCTTTCATGCTAAAAGGGTCTGGTTTTAGCAGGGGGCTGCACTATTATTTAATAGTCACGTACTTCAACTATTACATAAATGTCACATACAGTATGTGACTGACATAATATGACTCCAGTAACAACCTAAAAAATACCTAAACTATGTTTACCACAACTGTTACTATTTATAAATAGTACTGTTGTAAACATTTTGTGTTACATATAAGTACATGTTGCTATAAATAAAAAAGACATCAATACTCAACACAATGCTAAAATATTTACACTTCACATCAATGAGTGTACTTATGTGACAGAATATATGATATAATAAAATTAGCAGATTTATCAGACTATTTAATGCCATTACATATAACTTTTTCTTACCTGTTATGAATGTACGTTCAATATTTATGTTATTATTGTGGCGGGGAAGGGGTTAACCAGGCTTTTAATAAAGGTCAACCCCTGACCCGTGTTTTAGGGTCCTAGAGTGTCAGCTCTTGGGCCCGGGCATTGTATATGCATTACTCTGACTGTGTGCAAAATATGAGAAAACTGCCATTTTTGTGTTTTATCCTTTTCCAGAGGTGCTGGGACCGAGAGATTTTCAGGAGGTAAGTTTCAGGGTGGGTTTGCCGGAGAAAGTCATTACAGATTGTGGCTTTGTTTTGGGGTTCTCAAGTTATGAGTTACCCCAGAAATGTATCTGGGAATCAAGAGAGATTCTCGGATACATAGAAGCCCAGGGCTCTGGGCAGACCCCATCCTGAAACCGCTCTTGGGACTCACCACTAGGACGTCCTGCTCCAGCACAGAGCAGGAAAAGGTAAAAATGAGGCACAGAGTTTCCGGGTATAGAGGAAGTTTGTTTTATTAACATGGGGACACAAGAGTTTAATGAATCCCCACACTCTGAATCCAGGATAGGGGTTCAGGGGGGAAATCATATCATGTGTTAAAGGTATGAAATAAGTAGCTCCCGCTCAAGATAAAGCAGAGAGTTTATTGGGGGGTAAGGAAAATGTTTAATTCATGTTAGAATAAAACTGTGTTAGTTAGGTTTTAAAGTATAGGTCATTGAAACCAGTATAGTTTTAAGCAACAGTGTTTTAAGATATGGTTAATATTTAAGCATTAAATTAGGCAGGATCTTTAGTCTGCAAAGTCTCTTCGGGGGCTTTTGACTAATAGTTCAAAGAGACATTTGTCCTAGAAGTGCATCTGTTTATCAGCAGGAAAGCCTATGTGGGTCCCAGTATTAACAGCTTCAAAGGGTCTGTAACAGGGGAGTTATCCCTGTTCAGGAAATGTGCCTCTAATCCAGCAGTGTGGTGGTTAACTGCTGGTAGTTAATTAACCAACACCACCTGCCTGATTAAGTTTCTTAGAAAAGCCTGTCTTTGAGACAGGAAGTGAGATTTGTTCCTGAGTCTCACAAGTTGTGGGACTGACCATAGGGATAGATGCCTTGAAGCCTGCCAGAGGAGGAGTTTTACTCTTGTATAAGACTGTCTATCTCACCACTGATTCCCCCCCCCCCTGCTCCAATTTCTCCCCCCCCTGCTCCAATTTCCCCCCCTGCTCCAATTGCCCCCCTACTCCAATTTCCCCCCCCTGCTCCAATTTCCCCCCTGCTCCAATTTCCCGTGTGTATGTGAGAGAGTGTGTGTGTGTATGTGTGTGTGTGTGTGTGTGTGTGTGTGTGTGTGTGTGTGTGTGTGTGTGTGTGTGTGTGTGTGTGTGTGTGTGTGTGTGTGTGTGTGTGTGTGTGTGTGTGTGTGAATAAAGACACCAACCCACAGTCAGTCATAGTCAAGTGTCAGTCACTCACCCAAGTGTCAGTCACTCACCCACCCAAGTGTCAGTCAGTCAAATCATCACACCCACCCACCCTATCACACACCCCCACCCCATCACACACACCCACTCTCTCTCTCTGTCATCCACTAACTCTCTCTTTCACCCACACTCTCTCTGTCTTATCTTAACTGCCCTATACTTACACCAAAATAACCTATACTGCTTTCTTCCAGATCTGACTCTGAAGCTTCACACAGGAGATATCGGAATCCCCCCTAACTCAGAAAGTCAGATAGGGAACACCCCAGGCCCATACTGAATCCACCCCAGACCTTTTTTCAGTATTAACAATAACAAGAAAACAGTCAAGTAAAAATTCATGATAGGTGACCTATGGGTGGGGACACTGCTCCTTTCATTTGTCCTGGGCCCCATGATTTCTGTTGGCGGCCCTGTGTATCAATAAATCCAAACTTGAAAAGTCATAACCACGTCACAATGTCACTATGTGTCACAGAAAATGATGTATAAATTGCTAAATTATAATGTATTCTATTTTTTATCATTTAATACTACTATTTTTAGTAGTAATTTTTTTTGTGTAAGGCTGCTTGTTCTGCAGAAACATAAGACACGAAGGAGTTATTACAGACTAATACAAAAGCTCCCTGTGGTCTTGTTTCAAGAGGTGATGCATAAGACTGCGTTTATAGTAGGTGCGTGCACGTGTGATGGAGCGCATGGTGCAGCACGTGCCTGTTGCCCGAGCAATGTGTGCACTTTAAATGGAGGCGATGGGGAGGTGTGGCGAACGCGTCACCAGGCTGGTTTGCCCTCATTGGCTGAACCACTCACGTGACGCAGCCATGACGCGAAAGTACGAAATAAATTATTTTTAAAAATCTGCTGCGCGGTCGCTCTTCATCACGCCCGAGCTCGTGCGCACGATGACCGGCCTGATAGAGCTGTTGAACTTTGCTTGCGCCGCGCGCGAAATCGCACGCACGTCACGCTCACTATAATTGCGGCCTAAATTGGAAAATGTAAATGTATTCTACTTAGCACTTAATAGTAGTATTCTTTTTATATAAGGAACAGCATGTTCTGCAGTTAAACTTAAGATACAAAACAATTAACATATAGGAAACTAATGTAATGAGTTATTACAGACGAATACATAAGGTCCGGGCTCTGAGCAAAGTTTCAAATGTTTGAATGCAAGCTTCTGTGTACTACAAGGACTCTAGTCTTAACCATTTCCCTGCATAACAATATTGACTGCTAAAGACCTATTTAGTCAATCTAAAGCCAAGTGGAAACTGTAGATATTTGAATTTGCTTAATTTAAGCTCATTACTGCAGCAAACATTTATTATTTTCATTGGTTATGTTTAGTTTATCTTGTTAAACAGCATGTCTATTGAATTCACTTTGTCTGAGACATTATGTAATGTCTGTGGCATCTTATTTGACTCCCTCCTCTGACATTCTTCTCCCACTTCCCATCCTTCCTTCACCTCAAGCCTTTGCCAACTACTTTTAAGGTAAGATGGAGGCTATCCATGAGATTCCTTCTGTCCCCTCCCCCTCTTCTCTGCTTCTACCTAAACCTCCATCTTTGGCTAAGTCCCCGGTGGTGACGGCGGTGCACACACCAGACACTAACCTCAATCAGGTAGCCCCCAGTGTGTCCTCGCGTGTTGACTCACGAAGTGCGGTGCGCGTCAGCCAGCAGTGGAGACAAGAAATGTGTCTTCCCGTGTGGAGACGTGGTCACGTGGCAGCGCGCAGCCAATGGCTGGGCTGATATGCCCCGTCATGGCCCCGCCCCCTGCGTTCCCCAAGCTCTCTCCAACAGACCGCAGATGGCGGCTGTAGTCGCTGCATGCGCCGCCATGCCGCCAGGCATGTGTGCAGCCGGGAAGACCTTGGCCGTAGTCTTCCACTTGACTTCTTTACTCCTGTTACAGAGTTACAGAGTTGGAAGTTTCTAGGCTGATTTTCTCTTCTCTCTCTACCACGTGCCCTCTCGATCCCGTCCACTCTCACCCACATCTTCAATTCCTGTCAGTCCTCTGGCACTTTCCCCATCTCCTTTAAGCATGCAGTGCTCACACCTATTCTCATAAACACCCTAGGGTAAGGAATCGTGGAGCGCGTTCTTCTCTTTACCTTCAAGCTCGCGCAGCACCGCGAAACACACGTCTCAAATGACGTAATCTGACGTCGCAGGGACTGGTCCCGCCCCCCGGTCGCGTTGCATGTCTGCATCACATGGCGCACACACGTGACAAGTGTGCACCGCTCTCCAGCTGTCAAACCTTGCTAACTACTCTATCACTCCCACCTGTCTCCTGCAACTCCTAGCCTATCCCTGCCTCCGCAGAGGCCGCACTTCACCCCACCCCTGACAACGGCACTCAAACTTCTACTATTCTATCGACTTCTACCCCTGACCTAGTGAAGTATCTAGACCATTCACCTCTCAAATCACGACCCGGCTACCTCGACCATCAACTCTCTAGACGTGCCCCCGTGGCTGTGAGTGCGTTTCTACCCATTCCCACCTCAGCACGGGGGTCCTGTCTTGTTTGTGGTGAGCACAGCGTTACACCTAGATACTATGGGGCCGATTCACTAAGCTCCGTTAAGTGGCTTTAAGAGCGCTAAGTACCCTTTAAGCCCGATAAGGCTGAAGTGCGATTCACTAAGCAGTGATAACTGCGCCTTATCGCTCTTAAAAGGGCTTTTTTCCAGCCCTCGGCGCAAAATGCGCACAATCAGGCTATTGCACTGCTTTTTGCCAGTACAGGAGATTCACTAAGCAGCGCAAAGTGATTCGGCCTTAAAAAATGCGCCTGACAAACGTGCCAGCTAAAGGCAGGCGCAAAAGGAGCTGGACTTAGCAAATATTTCTTTGTTTACATTTCTGCAGGAACTACATCCATACAACAGGGCCGCGGGTGTCTCCGGCTGACCCCGCTGGTTTCGCCGGGTGATCCCCCGGGACGAGGGGTGTCCCCGCGGATCTCCGGGTGTCCCCGCGGCCTGCTGTAACAATGGTGTGGCCCACACCAAAAAACAATTATTTTAAATAAATACATCCCCATTCCCCCCTATGATATACAGTGCAGTAATTGTACAAATAACTATTATACACATATAGATAATATAGCATTTGCACATACTGTACAACTATAAGCATCTTAAAATGATTTCTGCTATCGTACACTCACCTCTGCTAGGTTGCCACGATGAAGGCCCTCCTCATCCTTATCGGCCTACAAGTCCTCGGTTGTTCCAAACAATACATAAGAATAACAAGATACATTGTAAGATCCCATAACCCTTAATCACATTATCGGTTAATAACTGCTAAAGTACTTAATGGGTTAATGATCCCTACTCCATTAACCACCTCTTCGGACCACAAAGAAAACTTTCCTATTTTGGTTTTAACAATACATAAGCCACACAACACCTGTGCCCCCACATGAATCAAATATTTATTTTTGTACACATACGATTTTTAGTATATGTTGACGGGGGGCCCCAGTGGTAAGTATAGGTGTTCACAGGCACCACAGTGCACCCAGTGGGTGACCACGGGTGTCTGGAGGTCATAGTGTGTTCCCGTGAATATTTCAGCTTCACCCGGGAGATATGGAGATCATTCGCATGAAATGAATCGAAGGAGAACACGTAAATGATTCTAAATTAATAATCATTGTATGACATCTATGTTCCCAACTTCAATGTGTAACCTTTAACGTTAGGAGGGCGTTCATTGTAAAGGCAATACTCAGGTGATTACAAAACAAGCTGACATGAATCAAGGCTTCTGTCCCACCTTGTCACGGTTGTGCTCGCCACAAACCTGGGTCGGACCGCGTGGCTGAGGTGGGGTTGTATAAGCACCGACCTTAGACCACGCAGGTTGATCCGGATTGCTCAGTTCGTAGTCGTACGTAGCAGGGTCGGGACTGGAGAAGGTAGCATCATTAGTGGACAAACCATGGTCAGGACTGGAGAGATCAGGGTAAACATTATTCAAGCAGGAGTTCGGCAACAGGTAATCATAAGTTCCCCACTTCAGCTTAGGAGCGTGAGCGCGGGTTCTGCGCGTGCGGCGACCATGGCCCATGGTACTGGTCTCAGGAAGGGATAGGCAGACTGGAGTGGACACACTGCCAGGCAGCACTAGTAAACCAGTGCTTCAGCGCAAGAGTCCAGAGCGGGCCTGTGCAAGGAGAGAGAGAGCTACAAACCTTAGGACTCGTAGACTGGCCTCTGCTAAGGGTAGGGCAGCAGACCACAGGAAACAGGGAGCTGAAGTATACACGGGAGGTGCTCCGCTTCAGCACAGGAACCAAGTTACGGCCTCTGCTATGGAGAATGAGCAGCAGGCCCCAAGAACCAGTAGATAGGCTCTGCTGTGGAAGGATAGCAGGCCTCAGGAAACAGGGAGTTGAAGTCAACATGGAGAGTACTCCGCTTCAGCACAGGAGACAGGAACAGGCCGCTGCGTGAGACTAGCAGCCGGCCTCAGGAAACAGGGAGCTGAAGTTAACATGGAGAGTACTCCGCTTCAGCACAGGAGACAGGAACGGACCTCTGCATGAACTAGGGAATAGAACTTTGAGAGATTAGTACACAACAGAGCCAAGCCTTAGGGCTTGTGGCAGAACACTTGTGACATCCAGGAAGGACTATGCTCGGCAGGGGAGCATTGTGGGAAAGGTGTCTTTAAAGGTCAGTGAACCAATAGCAGAAGGGGCGTGTGACAGCATTACTTTAATGAGTGAATCCAGGGTGGTGCGCAGTAAATATCAGGAGCAGTGTTCCAGGGCTGCACAGATCTGTAAGGCAAGGCAAATAGCAAACTAAGGTGCGGATCCGTTACAGTACCCCGCCCCCCTTCACGTGAGACCTCCGGGCGAATAAGACCATTCATAGAGCTGGAGGACCTGGAATTGTTCCTGAACTGTCTAGGATTGGGAGTAGAGTCATGGTCCAGAGACTCGTGGGCACTCCTTTGCGTACCCCCACCCCCCAGTGAGAACTGTGGCCAGACAGGGCCATCCATGGGTCTCGGGGACCTTTAGTTGTTCCTAAAGTTTTTTAGGCGGAAAGGGGATCCGTAAATGAGCAGTTCCTTGGTGTGTACTTTTCTAGGATATGAGAGTGGTAGTAGAGACAACATTGGTACATGGCTCGCCACGCGAAATGGCTTGGAAATCCAGGGCTGTGAAGAACCAGGGGTTTCCGGAGCAGAAACGGCAGAAGAACCCCCACTGGGAGCCCAATCTTTAGTAATGGGACCAGAGTTCAGGATAAGCGGCATCGATAGTTGAATATACCAGGGCGACCTTCAGGACAGACAAAGTCTTGGCTGACCTCTGCATGTAGGAATTTGAGGGGTTTTTCTCCTCCAGAAGTCTCCCAGGTTAGTGGTCAGCGAGGGTATAGGGTGGGTGGGAGCATTTCCAGGTATTGGTATGGAAGGTGACAAGGCAAGCAGTAAACCAGGCATAGAGACCGAAATCTTGGGATACGTACAGAGTATTTCCAACACAGAGGAAATGACAGGGGCAACAGAAGGTTCCGAGGGGGAAAACCATGGTTTCGCAGAGGCAGAGAAGCAATCAGCAGTGGAGCTCCCAAATACTGTAGAACCCTCAGTGGGAGATAGTATTGTCTGGGGAGTAGGAATAGGCTTTGGGGCTTTAATATCAGGAACTTGAGAAACAGGCAGAGCAAGGGTAGCAGAGGGAGGGGAGCTAGCATCAGAAGCTGAAGTCTGTACTTCAGTGACAGGAACCTGAGAGACTACAAAAGCAGCAGGGAGTAGAGAAATCGACTCCGGAGCTGGAGGCTCGGAATCCATAACAGAAACATCTAGCAATGCAGGGGTACTGATAGGAGAACTAGCGTCAGGAGCTGGTGCTTGAGAGTCAGTGACGGATAATGGGGGAGTAATGATGGGAGTTAAAGAGACAACAAGCGGCAAGTTGGAACCATGGAAACTCTTAATAGCAGAAACCTTAGAAGTAAAAAAGTTAAAGGAGTCTTATCCAAAGCTGCAAGGGACCTAACAACAGGGGTGCTTGTCATGACAAAAACATAAATAGGCGTGTTTACTAGTGCAAAAATTCTGATAACGGGACTCCTAGCCAGTGGTGAGGGTGTCAGGGTTTGACTAGTGAGAAAATCAGATATAGTAACAAGTGACTTAGAATTAATCACTGATGTTCTAGGTTTGCTGGACATGTGTGAGAAAGTACCCTTTAAGACAGGAGTTTTAATATTTACCCCGAGTAACCCAACGGTTGCTGGCGCACATTTAGATGCAGTGCTGAGGGACTGAGGTTTAGCAAGGGCAGGAAAACTACATAGCTCACATTTAAACACCAGTACTTGTAATATAGGCAGGGTGGTCTCAGACTGTACTAAGGGGGTGACAACAGATACTCAGATCCCTGAAGGAATTGCTTTGGCAGAGAAAACAGGGGAACCAAAAGCAAGGACGGCCTCTATAGAAAGAGATTCTAAATCTGAAGGACGGATTTTACCTCTCAGTGTAGCGGGACCGACAAGGCAAATTTCATAGAGAGGGGAAACTGTGTACTGGCCTCTAGCTTGCACATATGAAAAAGCGTCACTTCTGAGTCGAAACAGTGTGTCAGCGAACATTCCTGGGAACCCCACATGAACCCCAGGAGGGGCATAATGACCACTGTACACTTTTAAGCCCAAGCTTTGAGAAGAGGAGAACATAGACAGTACAAGGGGGGTGTAAGGATTATGGAGACACGCCGTTCACGGCGTGTCTCCCACTTACCTGCTGCCTCGCCTGACATCCTCGTGGCTCGCAGGGACACCGGAGAGAGGCGCGCGAGTTCCTGCACAGTGCGCGCGCACGCACGTTCTTCTTTCTCTTCTGCCCTCGGATCAGGGCGTGGGGCCGCGCACGCAGCCGCAGGCGCTGCTACACGGAGGCGCGGCCACACGGAGGCGCAACCGCCTCTTAAAGGTACAGTGAACAAAACTGTTGCTGCTATTGAATGCAGCCAGATTGCTGCCCTTTATGCCTCATCTCCTGGGACTCATAAGGGACCTATCCCTGCTGCAGCTGGCTCCTTCTACACACCCCTTTATGGCTGCAATCCTATTGGACCCTCACTCCTTTATATACCTGCCAAAATCACTGGTTCTTTGGCTGAGCATAGTTCCAGTTGTCTTTACCATTCTCTGCCTCCCTAGTTCTATTTTTACAGACCTCCTCGTGTACCAAACCGGCTTCCGCTACGTCTTCCTGTACCTCTGGCATCCCGAACTCGGCACACGGCTACTCGACTCTCCGCATCTCTGGCATCCCGATCCTGGCTTACGGTAAATGACAACGTCCCTTTCTCTAACCCTGGATTTGGCAAACGGCACTCTCTACCAACCGTACCTCTCCTGCCCCGATCCAGAATCCCCGACCAATCTACTTTCAAGACGTGCCCTCGTGGCTGTGGGTGGTGTTCCTACCTTCCCACCTCAGCACAGTGGTCCCGTCTCGTTTGTGGTGAGCACATCCTAACATTATGCTCAGCCCAACAAACATGGACCAAGCTGAGGTGGAGCGGACTTTAAATGCCCATTCTGCTCTGTTTACCAGATTAGAGACTTATTTGGAGCAATCCGATAGACGGATGGATACCATACAGCAAAGCCTCCACTCTCTTACTCTTCAGGTCCGAACCCTCACTCGGCAATCTCCACTCGTGGCACCCCCTGCACAGCCTAATCCTTTTTCGTTATCTCCGTTCACTCCGGAACCACGTATTCCGCCACCAAGACATTATGTGAGGGATCCTCAAGGATGTCGGGGATTCATTAACCAATGTCTTGTACAATTTCGTCTCTCTCCCTCTCGCTTTGTGTCTTCTGTCTCCAGGGTTGGCTACATCTACTCCCTTCTCACCGACCAGGCACTGGCATGGGCCTCTCCCATCTGGGAGCAACAAGGGGTGCTCACACAGGACATCGATCTCTTTGTTGAGGAATTCCGAAGAGTTTTTGATACACCAGCACGGAAGTTAACGGCAGCTTCTGCTCTTCACCACATTAACCAGGGAGACCGTTCGGTTGCTGTATATGCGGTGGAGTTTCGCACTCTTGCTGCTGAGACGGGTTGGAACGATGACGCCCTATCTTCCGCGTTCTGGCAAGGATTATCGGAGACCCTAAAGGACGAGCTCGCCGCACGAGATCGTCCTACTAACCTAGAAGACTTAATCGCTCTGGCTATTCGGGTGGATCAACGCCTGCTGGAACGTAAATACGAACGTTCTCATTATCGTTTACGGGTTCCAAGAACTCTTGCACCCTCCTTCGTGGCTCCATCACCTTCTTACGGGGACATTCCTGAACCCATGCAGTTGGGGGGCAACAGACTATCTCCGGCTGAGAAGTTACGTAGGCGCACGGCCGGTCTTTGCATGTACTGTGGCAATTCCACTCACGCCGTGTCCCAGTGTCCCCATAGACCGGGAAACGCCAGCTCCCACTGAGATCCGGGAGAGTTTCATTGGGAATACTGACCCCTTCTTCCATCATCCAAAACATTCTTCCCACCAGGATAGTCTTACCTATAATGCTGTCTGGAGAGGGGTTCCACACCCGGGCACGGGCGTTCATTGATTCCGGTTCTGCAGGTAATTTCATTGATGAAACTTTTGCTAGACAGAACAATATCCCTTTTGTCAACAAGGAGACGCCTGTAGGTCTGGAGGCCATCGATGGTCGACCTCTAAAGCCAGCATTTATCACGCTTCAGACGGTACCTCTCCTACTGCAGTTCGTAGACGTCCATACAGAGATCATTACTCTCGATGTCATCCACACGCCCTCTGCTGAGTTGATTTTGGGTCTTCCCTGGCTTCAACTTCATAATCCTCGCATCGACTGGACGGATCGGGAACCGGTTCAGTGGGCTCCTTCTTGTGCCAAGACATGTACCAGGGTTTTCCAGAGGATTGGAGGAGTGTCTACCATATCCGAGAAGATCAACTCCTTACCTTCTGTGTACTGGGATTTCCGTGACGTATTTGACAAAGCACGTTCTGAGGTACTACCGCCGCACCGTCCGTTTGATTGTCCCATTGACTTACTTCCTGGCGCACCTCTTCCCAGGGGAAGATCTTATCCTCTCTCTCTCCCAGAGACAAAGGCTATGAACACCTACATTGCCGAGAACTTGGAGAGGGGTTTCATCAGAAAGTCTTCCTCCCCGGTCGGAGCAGGTTTCTTCTTTGTCAAGAAGAAGGACGGAACTCTCCGTCCATGCATAGACTATCGGGGTTTGAATAATATCACCCGCAAAAATCGCTACCCCCTGCCTTTGATTCCAGAATTATTCAACCGCCTCCAGGGAGCAACCATCTTTTCTAAATTGGATCTGAGAGGTGCCTACAATTTAGTAAGGATACGAGAGGGGGACGAGTGGAAGACTGCTTTCAACACCCATGACGGCTACTACGAGTATCTTGTTATGCCTTTCGGGTTGTGCAATGCACCAGCAGTTTTCCAGGATTTTGTCAACGAGATCTTTCGGGACATTCTCAACACTTTTCTTATTGTTTATTTAGATGACATCCTCATCTTTTCTAAGACCGCTCAAGATCATATTAAACACGTTCAACAAGTACTATTACGTTTGCGGGAGAACCATCTTTTTGCGAAATTGGAGAAGTGTCAGTTCCACCTTAAATCCGTGGCGTTCTTGGGTTACGTTATCTCGGATTCCGGTTTCAAAATGGATCCGGAGAAACTTAAAGCTATCTTGGAGTGGCCTCTTCCGACTACTCTCAAAGCCGTGCAAAGCTTTTTAGGTTTTGCGAATTATTATCGACGGTTCATCTGCAATTTTTCTGATACCGTATCCTCCATAACCGCCCTCACTAAGAAAGGGGCAGATCCGTCATCATGGTCAGTGACCGCTAAAGAAGCGTTTGAAAGTCTCAAGAAGGCTTTTGTGTCTGCTCCCATCCTCACCCACCCAGATCCTGGACTCCCGTTCACCTTGGAGGTAGATGCTTCGGACATTGGGGCTGGGGCTGTTCTGTCCCAGAGAACTTCTCCGTTAGCCAGACTGCATCCCTGTGCTTTTTTTTCTAAGAAATTCTCTTCCGCCGAACAGAATTATGATGTCGGAAATAGGGAGCTTTTGGCGATCAAATTGGCGTTGGAAGAGTGGAGACATTTCTTAGAGGGTACGGAGACACCCATTACCATCCTTACGGACCATAAGAACCTCCTTTACCTGGAGGGGGCACGTCGGTTGAATGCTCGACAAGCCCGCTGGGCTTTGTTTTTTTCACGATTTCATTTTCTTATTTCTTTTATTCCTGGCTCCAAGAACCTAAAGGCGGACGCTCTATCTCGACAATTTCTTGCGGATGACAGGTCCGAGGAACAGCTTGAGTCTATTATCCCCTCTAGTTGTATCCTGTCTGCCAACTCCTTTGAGGTCATGAGCAAAATCCAGTCGGAACAGTCACAAACTCCGAGGGGACTCAAGGTTCCGGAGGGAAGACTCTACACGGCACCTCAACACCGCAAGAAGGTCCTCAAGTGGTGTCATTCGTCTAAATCGGCAGGACACCCAGGGATACGGAAGACCAACGATCTGGTTCAACGTACCTTCTGGTGGCCAGAGAGGGCTAAAGACGTAGAGGAGTTTGTCAAAGCATGTAGCATTTGCGCTCGTAACAAGGTACCTCGTGTCAGACCCGCTGGGCTACTCCTTCCATTACCCATTCCAGATTGTCCCTGGAGTCATATCTCTATGGATTTCATTGTGGAACTTCCAGAGTCCAAAGGGAAGAATACTATTTTAGTGGTCATCGGTCGTTTTTCCAAACAGACGCACCTTGTTCCTTTGAGGGGTCTTCCAAATTCCCCCAGGCTGGCAGATGTGTTTATTCAGGAGATTTTTCGCCTTCACGGAGTTCCTTCTACCATTGTCTCTGACCGGGGCTCGCAATTCGTGTCAAGATTTTGGCGTGCCTTTTCCAAAAGGTTGGGGATCGCTCTTCAGTTTTCCTCAGGATACCATCCACAGACCAATGGGCAAACGGAGAGAGTCAATCAAAGCTTAGAACAATATCTCCGATGTTTCATCATGGATACACAGGAGGACTGGGTGGATCTATTTCCTTGGGCCGAGTTTGCCTTGAACTCTCTCCGCAACGACTCTACCCAAGAATCTCCGTTTTTTATAAATTATGGATTCCATCCTTCCCGGTTACCCTTCTCTTCACTACCATCAGGGGTGCCAGCAGTGGACAAACACGTCTCTCACCTGAAGGTTTTGTGGTCTAAGATACAGGAGAACTTGAAGGTAGCTACAGGGAGACAGAAACTCCAAGCAGATCGCCTTCGACGACAAGTGCCGGAGTTCGTTCCAGGGGACACGGTGTGGCTTTCATCTAGGAATATCCGGTTGAAGGTTCCTACCATGAAGCTTGCTCCCAAGTTCCTCGGTCCCTTTCCCGTGGTTAGGAGGATTAACCCTGTGGCATACGAACTACGCCTTCCACCTTCTATGAAGATTCCACCAGTTTTTCATGTATCTTTACACAAACCAGTGTTTCGCAGCCCTCGCTTTTCCAAGAAAACTTCTTCTCCACCTCCGATTATGATTTCGGGTCAACAGGAGTACGAGGTCCAGTTTGTCCTGGATTCAAGAATTTCCAGAGGAGGAGTACAATACCTGGTTCACTGGAGGGGGTTCGGTCCAGAGGAACGTTCATGGATTCCTCACCGGGATCTTCACGCACCTCAGCTTCTACGGGCTTTTTATCGCAAAAACCCTTCCAAGCCTTATCATGGTCGCCCGGAGGTCGCCCCTGAAGGGGGGGGTACTGTAAGGATTATGGAGACACGCCATTCACGGCGTGTCTCCCACTTACCTGCTGCCTCGCCTGACATCCTCGTGGCTCGCAGGGACGCCGGAGAGAGGCGCGCGAGTTCCTGCACAGTGCGCACGCGCGCACGTTCTTCTTTCTCTTCTGCCCTCGGATCAGGGCATGGGGCTGCGCACGCAGCCGCAGGCACTGCTACACGGAGGCGCGGCCACACGGAGGCGCAACCGCCTCTTAAAGGTACTGTGAACAAAACTGTTGCTGCTATTGAATGCAGCCAGATTGCTGCCCTTTATGCCTCATCTCCTGGGACTCATAAGGGACCTATCCCTGCTGCAGCTGGCTCCTTCTACACACCCCTTTATGGCTGCAATCCTATTGGACCCTCACTCCTTTATATACCTGCCAAAATCACTGGTTCTTTGGCTGAGCATAGTTCCAGTTGTCTTTACCATTCTCTGCCTCCCTAGTTCTATTTTTACAGACCTCCTCGTGTACCAAACCGGCTTCCGCTACGTCTTCCTGTACCTCTGGCATCCCGAACTCGGCACACGGCTACTCGACTCTCCGCATCTCTGGCATCCCGATCCTGGCTTACGGTAAACGACAACGTCCCTCTCTCTAACCCTGGATTTGGCAAACGGCACTCTCTACCAACCGTACCTCTCCTGCCCCGATCCGGAATCCCCGACCAATCTACTTTCAAGATGTGCCCTCGTGGCTGTGGGTGGTGTTCCTACCTTCCCCCCTCAGCACCGTGGTCCCGTCTCGTTTGTGGTGAGCACATCCTAACAGGGGGCAAACACAGCTGTACTGATCTCTGAAGTGGGTTTTTGGTAAGGAGTGTCTGGGAAACCAGAAATGACTTCAGATTCCATGACGTGGGGACTATGCGCTGAAGCAGGGATCACCGCTCTCTGGGTGACTGACTGGTTCAGCGAAATACCCAGGAGTGGGAACTCTGTGACCAAACTTAAGGAAAAACCTGGTACCTGAATACATTTAACTTGAATCAGAACTTTAGCCGAAGTTTCAGGGGGCACGGCAGCGGAAACTTGAGCTGAAGCAGGGGGTTTATAGCAAAGAATATCTAAGGACCCTGCAACGTTAGGGGAGTCATTCAATGCAACCTCTGCTGTCGGACTTGGGGAATCATTCTCTGAGGTTAGAAAGGAGGCATTAACTTGGAGGCAGCAAGAATTTACAGGGGTTAATGCAGATAGTACCTGAGAGTACAAAATAGTGAGCTTTTCCTCTGTAATAGGAGACGCAAGGGATTTCTCCTCTGGAGCTAGAGACGTGACCTTGGCTGGCGAAGAACAGGGAGTTACCAAAGGAGACTAATAGGGGTGACCCACAGGGGTTAATACAGGAATGACCTTGTGAACAGAAGTTAGAAATTCAAACTTAGAACGTGGAAGTAGACGTGATTCCTTCTCTGACGGGGAGAGCATGCAGAACTGCCTAGCAGGGGTTAAAGCAGGAAAAACTTCAAGGGCTGGAATATGAGATTCTAATTTAGTAAGTGAGGGCAAAGAGGGTTCGCACGTAGAGAGAGACAGACAGACCTGAGAAATGCAGGGTTTTACAGTGGGGAACTCATAGGCCTGACTAGCAGGGATTAAGACAGAAATAACCTTGGGGACAGAACACGGAGGTTAACTCAGGACTAGGGACCGTGGCCGCTTCAACCTTAGGGGGCAGTGATAGTGGGGCGACTTGGTCATCTTTAGGAGGGGGTGGTACCACCACGGGTTAAGTAACAGGGCTGGCAGAAAAGAAATTGTGATTAGAAAGTGCGTAGGCAGCGAGAAGAGGGTCTCGCTCACTTAAGATTAGGTCAAAATCTTGGTACAACACACGGGCGGCATCTAGAATCTGATCTAGAGTCTTACGATCTGAGGTGGAAAAAACACGGTGCCATTGGGAGAGCAGGGCCTGTTGAGTCTTTCTTTCCTCTTTAAATTGCTGAGATCTAGTAAGTAGTTCTTTACGAATCAGTCTTTCCTGAGGGGTTAAACCTTTATACAAGAACTAACTCTCAGGCGGAGGCAGTCTCTCAAACAGGTATGGTCTTCCAAACAGGGACTGGTCCGCAGCCTGGGACAAAGGTACAGTTAAAGATTTACCAACCCCCGCCACTGCACGGTCCGGTTTTGTGGGGCCGAGCATACTGTCACGGTTGTGCTCGCCACAAACCTGGGTCAGATCGCGTGGCTGAGGAGGGGTTGTATAAACACCGACCTTAGACCGCGCAGGCTGATCCGGATTGCGCAGTTCGTAGTTGTACGTAGCAGGGTCGGGACTGGAGAAGGTAGCATCATAAGTGGACAAGCCATGGTCAGGACTGGAGAGATCAGGGTAAACATATTCAAGCAGGAGTTCAGCAACAGGTAATCAGAAGTTCCCGCTTCAGCTTAGGAGCGTGAGTGCGGGTTCTGCGCATGCGGCGACCATGGCCCATGGTACTGCTCTCAGGAAGGGATAGGCAGACCGGAGTGGGCACACCGCCAGGCAGTACTGGTAAACCAGTGCTTCAGCGCAAGAGTCCAGAGCGGGCCTGTCACGGGAGACTCCTGTGGCGGGTAGGATCTCGGTGGCAGAACCGCACGAGCGTAGTAGGGGTCACAATCAGAGGGTATGAGGCAGGCGGCAGACAGCGCAGTCAGGAAACAAGCAGAGGTCCGAGGCATGCGGCAGGTAGCGACGTCAGGTACAAGCAGAGGTCCGAGGCAGGCGGCAGGTAGCGAAGTCAGGTAACAAGCAGAGGTCAGCAACGAGGAGACTGGAACAGGACAGGGGAGCAAGGACAGGTCTGGGGGCAGGGACTGAGAACAGGAACAAACAGGGACAAACCAGATTACCAGCAAGGGCTTTTACTGTGAACAGACTTCTATAGTACAGGTACAGAAAACATATTAGGATCAGAGGCATGTGCAATACTGAAGGAGTCTGACTTCAAGCAAAGGCAAAAGCAACAGACAGGAAGCAGAGCTATAAAGGACAGAGACAGGAGCAACAAGAAGACAGACAGGCAGACAGAGGAACCCAAAGGAAACAGAAGGCAGCAGCACACCCAGTGGACAAAGAAGCTATGGCTAGGCAGGAGGTCTAGGCGACTCTGACATTACTCCCCCCTCTCGTGAGCGTTCTCCGGACGATCCTCCAGGCTCTTCCCGGAGGCCTTGATGAAAAGTGGACTAAAGGTGACCCACCTCTGGTGGTTTGTCAGCGGGCAGAGGGTACTCCACAAGTACATTGGTTGCTGCAAGGAACCTCCGAATGGGTGCGTTCAACCCAAAAGCAGGGACAGCGACATCAGGAATGTGGGCATCAAGGACGGCTGCAGCTTTTCCACATGAGTCATTGGGGACACAGAGTTCGCTCTCCATTGTCTCCTCTTGCGACTGCCGTTTCGTGGCACCACCCAATGAAAAACCAGCTATTCGAGTTTTCAGCTCTTGAAGCTGTCCTTCTGCACTTCTATTCCCACTCAAAGCAGTTGTCAGTTCAACTCTTTTGGAGTTGAGTCGCGACTCCATATCTCCCAGCTGACTCAGAGCAAAGCTTAGATATGTTACATCTTCTTCATTTCTGATCTGCAGCTGCCGGTACTCCTCCCGGGCATTGTACAGCTCCAGCTGCAGCCGGACCTTATCACGGGCTGTGTGGTCCAATAATTTGCAGGCATCAGCCATTTTGACCTCATAGCGCTGTGTCAGGCCAGCCACTTGACAGACGGACACCTTCTCTCTCTCCTTTTTGGCAAGCTGTGTCTTGAGCTCAGCGATCTGCGCCTGCAGCGCTGTGAGTTGCTGAGATGTGTGTTCAGTTGCTAGCTGTAGCTCTTCCTCCAGCGAGGCTCTGGTTATGCTGAGTGTGGCCTTCAGCTCCTTATGCTGTTCTTTGGGGACACACTGGGTACTCAAATAATCTTGCAGCATCTTTATTTTGTAGGCAGTCTGGAAACTTTCTTCCTGCAGAACTCGCTGCTTTTCTTCAGCATTCACCCATTTCTCCTTGGTGTCCTGCAGATGTGTACGCAGTTCTCGCAGCTGACTCTGCAGCATATTTTCTCCAGGGAGACACGTTCTTCTTGCAGCTCTCTCTCTGCATTCTGCAGTGCTGTCTGCACGTCGAACTTTTCCTGGGCCAACAGTTTCTTCTCCTCTCCTAATTCATGGAGTTTCTTATCTCCTTCACTGACTTGGACATAGAGATTCTTGCACTCTTGGATTACAGTTTCAAAACTGATATTTAACCCTTCGAAGATTTCTCTCAATGAACATAGTTCTGTGTTGAAGTGGGAACTCTTCTCCTTAGTGGCTTCCAGCTCTGTAGTAAGCCTGTGAACCTCTTTCTGAGATGCTTCCAGTGCTGCGTCAACTTGAGCCATGAAAGTCTGGTACAGGGTAGAATCAGCGTAGGCCTTCTCCAGCTTACTTGACAAGATCACCCTGTCATTCTCCAACTGATATTTTTCTTTTTCCCAGTCACCCTCTGCTTTTTCCAGCGCTAATTGCATCCTTGACTTTTCTTCTATCAATAGTCTCTTCTCCTCTTCTGATTCATGGAGTCTTTTATCTCCTTCACTGGCTTGGACAGAGAAGTTCTTACTCATTTGGTTTATAGTTTCAAACCTACTATTTAACTCTTCGGAGGCGTCTCTCATAGAACGTATCTCTGTTTTCAAGTAGCATCTCTCCTCCCGAACGACTTCCATCTCTTTTTTGAAGTAGCAAATCTCCTCCTGGGAGATTTTAAGCTCTGTATTAAGCCTGTCAATTTCCTTCATAGAGATTTCCAGGAATTCGTTACTTTTAGAAGCGAGGCGCCGATTCTCAGCAGCATCAGCATATGCCTTCTCCAGCTTACCTGACATGACATCCAGGTCACTCTCCAACTGGTGCTTTTCTTTTTCCTGGAGAACACACTTAGCAATTGCTGAGGAAAGACAGCTCTGTAGTGCAGCGTTGGCTTCTTGCTCCTTATCTAAACGTCCATAAAGACAATCAATCGCTTTCTGTGCAGCTTGAAGCGTCTGAGTAGGGGCATCTTTCTTTTCTTCCACTATTCTTGGGATACGTCTGTGAGTTGCCTTAAGCTGCAGCATATCTCTTTTATCAAATGCAGACTCTGAGGTTAAATTTTCATTCTTAATTCCTTCTGCAACTTCCACAGTAATGCCTCCCTTCTTTTTCTTCTTCTTCCTTGCTTTGAGAAGCTCTGAAGAATCAGTGGTACTGTGTTCACATTTACTGCTCAAGACTGTTTGAGTGGGAGCCATAATTTCAGACATGGGGAAACCAAACTTCCTAAGAAACCATTAAAGAGGAAATGTGTTTTTAAAGCAGAAGCATTAGAATGAACAACAGGAATATTAGACACAGAGAGACACAAGATAGGAGAGTTGACCTTTTGAGACTTTATCATCAGTCACAGAGATTTATAAATGCAAGGAAAAAACATAGACAGAGAAACCTGTAGTTATATCTGAAACTTTAGAAATCAGGCATAGGGATATCATATAGCCAGAGAAAACCTGCAGTTTAAATCTGAAACTTTAGATATCAGGCATAAAAATATCATAAACAGCAGGAAACTAATACAGAGAAAACTTGCAGTCAGATCTGAAACTTTTGACATCAGACATAGGAATATCAAACAGAGAACCTTGCAGTTAAATCTGAAACCCCTGATATCAGGCGTAGGGATATCACAAGTTACAGAGAAACAAACTTTAGGGGAACTTGCAGGTAAACCTGAAACCTTAGAACCAATCATAGGAAGAACTACAGATTGCTGTGATTTTTCCTGCATGCAGTAACAAAATAATGGAAGCACTCTTGTCTTTTGAAATGGGAACCCTGTGAACAGCAGTGGTCCAACCAGGGATGCAGAGACAAGCCTTGTCCAGGAAATGAAAAGTCAGAGTCTAAAAAGGTGGCAACAGGTACTGCAAGGTTTAACCCAGGCACTGCACAAAAAAGAAAAATCTCAAAGAAAGCTGCAATAGTCTCTGCAGCAACAGTTCTAGTCTCAGCAAAAATGTTTTTTCGTTATGAACGCAATAATTCTTGCAGAACACTTAGCAGCAAAAAACCTTCCCAACTGGGATTTTCCAAAAAAGAAACGAAAGTACTTATCTTCAACCATGCGGATATGGTCTGCTGCAGCAGGCAGGAAAGGGTGCAGGCAGAAGAAGAATCTGTTCCAGCGAGATCCAGAAGTGGCCTTTGCTTTCTGTCACGGGAGACTCCTGTGGCGGGTAGGATCTCGGTGGCCGGAACAGCATGAACGTAGTAGGGGTCACAATCAGAGGGTCCGAGGCAGGCGGCAGACAGCGCAGTCAGGAAACAAGCAGAGGTCCGAGGCAGGCAGCAGGTAGCGACGTCAGGTAACAAGCAGAGGTCCGAGGCAGGCGGCAGGTAGCGAAGTCAGGTAACAAGCAGAGGTCAGCAACGAGGAGACTGGAACAGGACAGGGGAGCAAGGACAGGTCTGGGGGCAGGGACTGAGAACAGGAACAAACACGGACAAGCCAGATTACCAGCAAGGGCTTTTACTGTGAACAGACTTCTATGGTACAGGTACAGAAAACAGATCAGGATCAGAGGCATGTGCAATACTGAAGGAGTCTGACTTCAAGCAAAGGCAAAAGCAACAGACAGGAAGCAGAGCTATAAAGGACAGAGACAGGAGCAACAAGAAGACAGACAGGCAGACAGAGGAACCCAGAGGAAACAGAAGTCAGCAGCACACCCAGTGGACAAAGAAGCTATGGCTAGGCAGGAGGTCTAGGCGACCCTGACAGGGCCTGTGCAAGGAGAGAGAGAGCTACAGACCTCAGGACTCGTAGACTGGCCTCTGCTAAGGGTAGGGCAGCAGACCACAGGAAACAGGGAGCTGAAGTATACACGGGAGGTGCTCTGCTTCAGCACAGGAACCAGGACACGGCCTCTGCTATGGAGAATGTGCAGCAGGCCCCAGGAACCAGTAGATAGGCTCTGCTGAGAAAGGACAGCAAGCCTCAGGAAACAGGGAGCTGAAGTCAACACTGGAGAGACCTCTGCTTCAGCACAGGAACCAGGACACAGCCTCTGCATGATACTAGCAGCAGGCCTCAGGAAAGCAGGGAGCTGAAGTCAATATGGAGAGTACTCTGCTTCAGCACAGGAGACAGGAACAGGCCGCTGCATGAGACTAGCAGCCGGCCTCAGGAAACAGGGAGCTGAAGTTAACATGGAGAGTACTCCGCTTCAGCACAGGAGACAGGAACAGACCTCTGCGTGAACTAGGGAATAGAACTTTGAGAGATTAGTACACAACAGAGCCAAGCCTTAGGGCTTGTGGCAGAACACTTGTGACATCCAGGAAGGACAATGCTCGGCAGGGGAGCATTGTGGGAAAGGTGTCTTTAAAGGTCAGTGAACCAATAGCAGAAGGGGCGTGTGACAGCATTGCTTTAATGAGTGAATCCAGGGTGGAGCTGCAGTAAATATCAGGAGCAGTGTTCCAGGGCTGCACAGGTCTGTAAGGCAAGGCAAACAGTAAACTAAGGTGCGGATCCGTTACACACCTTGAGAGAAACAAACAATTACTTCTTGTGATTTAACACCTTCATGACTGAACATGTAACATTCAAACGTCATGATGATGTGGTTTGTATGACAAATTTTAAATATTGGCTCGCATCATCTCTTTCATTCTTAAATAAGGAATGGTTTTTTTTATGATTACATCATTATGGCCAATTTGAACTACATATCTCAGTATAAATATTATGGCTGCATTTATTATTCACAAAAACATTTTCTACATACTATACAACACGTGTTCTCGTTAACACTAATGTGGTTGGTGACTCATCCTATTTAAAGGATACATGTCAATCACTTCCCTTCAAGGGTGAAATGGAGGTCATTGGAAATTTGGCGGTGCTGGAGTTTGTAGTGAGGAGGAGGCGCGAGATTCTGTTACAATGGAGGGCGAGGAGAGAGAGGAGGGCAAGGAGGGAGAGGAGGGAGAGGCAAATTGCAGCAAGGCGGATATTGGCGCCATGCAACTTCCACCCAAGATGCTCCCTAGTAGGGTTACGTGAGGAGGATGTCACCCATCACTATAGATTGAGCTCAGCGGCTATCTTGGAACTGTATGAAGTGTTAAGAGAAGATTTAGAGCCAACAACAGACAGGAGTCATGCAGTGCCTGGCCTTGTTAAATTGCTAAGCTCATTACATTTTCTTGCTTCTGCGTCTTTTCAGACAACTGTGGGCATAGTAGGCGGGGTCTCGCAACCAACATTCTGGCGGGTCCTTAGCCAGTTCCTAGACGCGCTAGGGATTATATACATTTTCCTAGTGAGCAAACAGAGTGGCAGGCACTGAAGACTGCATTTTATAATGTGGCAGGGCTACCCAATGTGATGGGTGCTATAGATTGCACACATGTTGCGTTGACCCCGCTACATGAAGTTGAGAGGAATTTCTGTAACAGGAAACATTACCACTCGCTGAATGTGCAAATTATATGTGACGCAAACATGAAAATTATGAGTGTGGTAGCCCTATTCCCAGGTGCCTGCCACGATTCACATATCCTGTTGAATTCGTCAGTGTTCCATGCATTTGAATTGGGGCAATTCGAGGACGGTTGGCTATTGGGTCAGTCAATGTAATACTAATTGCACTAATATGTAAAGTTAGTGGGCAGGTCCATATATCATGTTTTTTATATTTAAATGTCTTGTAACAAGAATTCTATGTAAAATGTTCCCGTTCAATTTTGAATACACAAAATAGAATCCATATTAGGCACTTTAGCATTTTGTTCAATGATTCATCACACAATAGTGAAGTTGTGTTCTACATACGTGAATCCTGTTCATGTAGTACGACAAGTCAATAGGCTATCTACTCTATTTTTTTTAAGTACTATCTCAACATTCATGTGTTTTAACTGTCTTATAGGCGACTCGGGATATGGAAGCCGGGCCTGGCTCCTAACCCCACTGGGCAATACGCAAACGGTTGCAGAAGAACGTTATAATGCGGCTCGTGTCTCCACACGTTCGGTGATTGAGAGGACATTTGGAGTGTTAAAAAGTCGCTTTAGATGTATGGATAAATCTGGGGGGGCTCTTCAGTATTCGCCACAGAAGGTTGCTGACATAGTGATTTGTTGTTGCATTTTGCACAACATTGCAATACGTTATAAACTTCCTGCCAACATTAGGCAAGATATAGAGGAGGATTCTCCCGTGCCTCCTGCAGGGGTTAGGGAGCATACGGCCAGTGGGGTGGAGACCCGCCGGACTGTCATTGACACTTATTTCACATGTAAGATTCTTATTGACATGTAAGATTCTTATTTTCATGTAAGCCAAACTATCTTCATTTCGTGATGTGTGTCACATTTTATTGTGTGTATGTAATCATAGGATCCTGCTCTCTGAATGTGAAGGGCCATTGTCGCAAGAATTCACACAAGTTAATGTGACCATGGTATGTGAGTGTTTAACTTATTTGTCCATCTAAAATTCATGTCACCCACCCTTTGTGTGCATCATGCAATGCAGAGTGTTGTGCAAGAAGTTAAGACATATAGCAGTACAGATTAATATGCCTCTATTGTTAGATTTAGACTTGCCAAGTACTGAACATTGACATATTCAATGTTTATCACCTTTGTCACTTCAAAATACACAAAAAAAGTCACGTCAAATATTTAGAGTTGTGTTTGTAAAAATGTTTCAACATTTTATTGTTCACATTATGAACTTCAATTGGCTAAATGACACTTAATTAAAAATTACAACATACATTATTTCTAGATTCCTGCAGGAGTGTGAGCTACTTACATGTTCATATGTTGTATCTCTAAGGTCGTATGTGTCCCTAACAATAATATCATTATTTGGATGTTAATTTGATACACTGCAATAGTCATATTACATGTGAATGCTTGGTACATTTACTCATGTTGATGTTTCATGAATACATTAAATATAGAGGATAACACATTGTGTAATTCTTTACACACTGTAGTTGAACATGATCTGGAACTCAAATGCTGCACATAGACTATGTTCACAATGCAAAAATGTAGTGACAAGTTACCTAAGTAATTTGTATGTATTGTAATTTTTGAAAATAACGTTCGTAGTTTCGTGAAACTAATTCAAATACACATGATATAAATTTTTGCCCGTGTTAAATTGTAAATTCTCGTACACAGTTAATGGTGTCACTCATGCTATGAGACAAAGTAAATTACAAAAAACACAAATGCATGTTTTCATGATGTTTGCAGGATGTCAACGGTGTAACTTCTGGTGTGTTTGGATCCTTCCATTCACATATTTTTATGGCACTGGAATGGAGATGTGAACATCTGTCAAAGTAGATATGGAATGTTAATTATAAATGTACATGTTATAGAACAACTTTTATTCAGCATCTAAACACACATCATACGTGTTAGTGTTTTGTAACAGTTGTGTTATGACACATTTTGATCTTACTCTAATTTTATAAGATCTTTCAAATAAATCTTGTAAACATTATGTCCCAAAAATATGCAATTCAGCACAAATTTTAAATAACACTATGCCTGTACAAAAATAAATTCTCTCACATATACTATCACTGCAAAAGTTATCAAAACACAATGCAACACCACATTCATTTGCCGTGACAATGGTATATATTAGCAGTGATGCTGGCGATTTAATGCTAATGTATGTAACTGACTAACAGATTTAGCGGATCTAACATATCCTCATGTTTCCATACGCAAAGTACTCCAATCTTAATAATATCTACGGCATTTCTGCACTTATGCCATTTCTTGAACTCTTTTTGCAAATCTCGTAACTTTTTTTCTTTACAACACCTTGTATCATGACATTTTATGGATGCGCAGGACAACCTCGAATTGCACGCGACATTGCCCTGAACATGTAACTATCTGGCATGGATCTCGTTAACTGTATCTTACCTTCTTTCACAAAGATGTCCCGGCATCTGTTGTGCTTCACGACGCGATATCTGTAATATTAACACATAACGGAGAAGAGGTAAAACGGAAATAGAAATGAAAAAAAAAAAACAACTACACATTTAGCAATGGTACGTGCATGCGTTATGGGTGAAACACATATGCGTGTCATTGTGAAACAAGAGAATCACTGATTGTTCAAAGTGAACCGTTTATAGTTACCTGCATAATATAGCATTCATATTTGGAGCTGCCATGCAAGTGGTGTTTTGGAGGTAGCTGGTGGTTTCAATCAATTGGTTGTTCTGTGTGTTCATCTCGTTGGTGTTCCAGTTTGATCCGTCAAAGTTTGGATATTGTGTCATGTACTGAGGCTGATACAGATAGCTACTTTGTGGCATTTCATCTGCTTGAGCAAGGTAGTTAGTATGCATGCTAGTGTCATAGCTTGCTCCGGCATTGTTGTGGTATAGGTGGTACACCTCCGGTTGAAAATACGAAAGATTTTGCTGAACATTTAAGGCACTGCTGCAGGCACCTATATCATTGTAGTTGGGTCCGCAATTTCGGTCTCTTCTTCTTAAATTGCCACTTGCAAACATACACATACTTGATTCATGCACTGCCCAACAGCCACCCCTGTTTCCGAGAGTTGGTGGGTTCCAAATAAAACAATCATTGGTTGATAAAGTTCGTCTGATAGAATTTCGCCAAACCTTCGGCTTTGGATGATATTTATAAAAAGGATAATTTGATGAGATATGCTCAAATATGTCCGATACAGTAGCTCTTCTCTGTGTTCGGTATTGAATAGCGCAATAGATTAAATAGGCGTAGCAGAACGGAGGTGTCTTTTGAGTAGACATTTCTAACGGCATGTTTTCTCATGGAATGGTGTAAAATAACGCAGTCTTACTTTCAAATAATGTTCTGTACAAAAGTATCAAATTGGTGGGAATGTGTACAACACGGTCCAAGGTCGTTACACAAAGGAATAAGTGTCCATGATATCTTCTCCCACATACAGGTGTTCAGGCTACTGCCTAAATTTCTCCGCCACATTCTATTTTTTTAAACATAAACTCCAAGACATACATTTCTGCCTAATAATATTGTATTAGCAAATATGGAAAATGTTCATCCACAATTGTAATGTTTATCTGTGTGTTCAGAATAATTACATCTTTCACATGTCAACATAATTAGCGTCGACATGAGACTCGCTATCCTGTTTAGTTCACATATGTGCACATGAAATATGACATAATGTTACTTTAATTATTTTACATAAATTGTGTGCATGATACAATTGTTAAGTAAGTGAATCTTAAATGTGTCAAATAGGGAGCATTGAACACTTCACTGTGTATACACTTCAAAGCTATCAGTCATACATGAACTATCAAAAAAAAAAAAAGCACAATTCATATTTGGATATACAGTAGATCTAATCAGGACATGCTGAAATCCGGACATTAATTACTCTTTGTTCTCATTACACATATCATACCTTGCAGTCCCTTATAGGTATTTGTAATAAACTTCGCACTAACAAGAATAGAGCTAATCATAGATATTTTGTATACGCTTAGTGAATAATTTAAGGGGACAGCATGTTTAAATATTGTATGGTCACAAGGAATATGTAATGGGACATTGAATAAGATCTGATTGACTATTTTTTGTTCAACTTTTTTGTTGAACACCGTGTGCTACACCTTGGTCTGGTGGCATTGTCAGGGGTAGGTGTGGAAGTGCTTTGTGTGTCACCGATTTCGGCAACACCTGCCATTTGTGGGGCCTCAACAGTTGTTTGGCTTGTTGGTGCTGCTTCCGCATGTACATATGGCTGCTGTGGCATTGGCGGTGCTTCAGCGTGTACAAATGGCTGCTGTGGCATTGGCGCTGCTTCCGCGTGTACATATGGCTGCTGTGGCATTCCCATTTCATGTAGATATGGCACTTGCATTGGGTGTGCCAGTCCCAGGGCCTGTGCCAGGGCTTCGAACATTGCATGTGGCATTTGCATTCCATGTGGCATTTGCATTGGCTGTGGCATTTGCATTGGCTGTGACATTTGCATTAGCTGTGGCATTTGCATTGCCATACATTGTGCTATAATAGTTAAACTATTAGAAATAGCCTTGAGAGTGTCCAGTTGTTGGTTGAAAATGCCTCGCATGTTTAGCAGTTCTTCATAAATTGTACGATTTGTTTGCTGCTGGTTGGCTGCCACAGCCTGTTGATTTCTGAAAAAAAGTTGCTCTGCAGATTTTAAGGATGTCAATTCAGCTGCACACATATTATCACCTTGACCTGGCTGTAGAGGCTCACTGTCCTCATCTTCAATATCAGGATCTGTTATATCCAGTTCTCTATTGTAACTGTCACCAAACACTTGGGGTGTAGTGTCATCGGGGTCAGGCACATCTAGTTCCCGGAGTGCCTCAGCATATTCATGTTGGGGCTCCTCCACACGCTTAAGCTGTTGGGGCTCCTCAAGCATTTCATCATTTTGCAATTCGCCAAGAATTTGTGTCGATACATCAGACTCTGTTTCCTCATCCACAACTATAACATAAAAAAGATACTTTTTAATTCACATGATGAGCAACTAATTATATGCTAGCGTTGTTATTTCTGCAGCAAACATATTGTTATGCATTGTATCATCTACTCAACATTCCTGTAAATGTTTATTGCTATTTTGTATGTGCATATGCTATTCACCTGACCTAAGCTGAACATGATATGAATGAACAAAATGTTGCACATGTATCAATTTTTGAATAATAAACTTTCACATTCACACGTGAAACCTATGCTGCGGCCTCAGTGTGTTTTACAGCGCACGCAGAGACGTGCGTACAAGTACCGCCCTTCAATGGTACTGTGCAGAGTCGGCAGGTTCGCGCGCACCCGAGCTGTACATCAATTGTGTCTATCTTGTGACTGTAACGCCCGCATACCTGGCCAGTCCCCAATACTGAGGTGGGAAGGGTTTTACCACGCACCCACAGCAGTGAGGGCGTGCCCGGAGTGTGGTATGGCGTTGCCGGGCCTGCAGAAAGATGGTTAGAAATACTTGCAACGCCTTGGGGTTCAGAGTAAGAATGGTGATGTCCGTGTGCCAGAGTCCAGGGGTTATAGAGAGCAGGATCGTAATGTTCGTAAGCCAGAGTCCAGGGATAACAAAAGTCAGCAAGGTCATATCCGTAAGCAGAGTTCAAGGGCTGGAGAGAGCAGGGTAATCCAGTACAAGCAGCGTTCAAGCCAGGGAGATCCAGGGGTAAGCAGGAGCAGGAACAGAAGCTGAAAAACACAGGAGAGCCAAGCATAGGACTGCACACACAGAGGTTACAAAGAACTATGCAGAGCAATGAGTTAGAAGACAGACAGGGGTAATAAAGGAGGGAACACCAATGGGAGAGAGAGGAGGAGCAGAGGATGAAGTGAGAGGCAGCAGGGATAGGTGAGAAGGAGAGGAGGAGGAGACAGGTGAGCCTGAGAGGGAGATAGCCTGTACAGCATGAGAGGAGGAGACAGGGGTCTGGGAATGCCAACAAGAGGAGCGTGTGCGCGCGCCCTCTGTAAGGTTAGAGTGCGCGTGCACAGGCTGTGTCAAGAGGCGCATGGAGCGCCGCACCGCAGGGGCACCCGCCGAGGGCGGGGGGAGAACCGGAGGAATGTCAGCAGAAGGTAAGTGGACCGGAGTGGGAGCAGAAGGAGACCGTGAGCGGGGAGTAGTGTAGAGGGAAACGGGAGACTTATAAGATGCGCGTGCCCTGCGGGGAACACGTGCAGACGCTGGGAGAGCGCCAGGGGCTGCTGCAGAGGGACGGATGCGGGAGGAGGGAGAACAGAACGGGGAGGCAAGGAAGGGACAAGAGAGGCAGGAGGGAGCGCTGCGCCAGGGACACATGGAGGGGAAGGAATCCCCTGAACCGTCACAGCAACGGAGTCTGGCCACGCCTCTGCCAGTGGCTCACACAGAGGCCGAACCATGCGCGAGAACTCATGGCCACGCCCCCGCCAAACTCACGCGCCGCATGTGCTACAGTGCTGACTGACCCTAGACAAACACACATTTCTTGTGTTATCCAATTTGTTAAACACTAGTAGAAATTCATCAGGCATATTGACACTACATTAGTGTACACACATGTACTTGAATGCAGTTGGACATTTCTTGTTCAAGTTTTCAAATACTAAATAGAGATTTATGAATAGCAATACGTTCATAAATAAACACACACAACTTATTGTCCATGTATAAAAGGAATTAATTTTTACATGAGGTAATCAAATTTTAGTTGAACATACGATGGTTCATTAGAAAAGCACATAACTATACGCAACATCCAAAATGTACTGTGTGCAACCTTTTCAGCACTTATGGGAACGTTTTGTCATTACAGTGTGCATGTGAATATAAATATCTTATACAACCTGGAGCTGTTGCTACTCTGTAAAAATACAACAGCAAAACATTGTTCGTTATGTGTGTATATGATTTAAATATACAATGTTTATTATTGTAAACATGTAAACAATGCTCCTTTTCATATGTGCCACATGCATTTTATGTATGACTATTGTACACATATTATGATGGCAAGTGCATTGTCACATCATATGAACGTGTACAAAATATAACATCTTCGAGTAACACACACACCACACACACACACACACACACACACACACACACACACACACACACACACACATATAAATATATATATATATATAAATATATATATATATATATATATATATATATAGTAAAGGACTGCGCTTAGGTATAGTGTGACAGTAACAAGATCAAGTGCAATGATAAAAAATATGTGAAATAAAAAACTAAAATACAAATATAAATATATCTAACTGTGCAATCAATATATCACCAAATGCATAGATAGTTAAAAAAGGATGTGCTGTGGACCCAATATCAAACTTTATCAGAGTTCCTCTGGAGTCCAAATGAAGTCCAAGAATTCAAGGAACAGAAAGGCACTAACAGGAAAAAAGGCTCCTTCCCCACCATCCCTACAGCTGCCCCAGAGGAGAGCCTGATAATTCTACATGTCCAAAAATATTTTCAGCCCTGATCTTCTTCCTACTGAGACGAGCCTGATGACGTGAGTTCCTGCTGGCAGAGATACACGAGGGCTGTACTGGATGCGGTGGAGCCACGGAGCAGAGTAGCAGTGCAACAGCGCTTCCAGATCCTTTGGAGCATGAGTATAACTCATACATTGCTTTTTTACCTTTTATGTTTGTGAGTTCATTTTATGAGTCTTTTATTGGGAATTAAACCATTTTTTGCACAGTAATGCACTAGGATTGGGCGCTTTTTTCTTTTATTTTCTATATATATATATATATATGCACATATATATATATATATTGTGACAGAGTCACTGACTCAGTAAGCTGGAATGGAGGATGTGTGTACTTTCCAGCACTAAAGCAGTTAACCTACAGTTGGAGAACTGCATACACCTGCAGCCTAATTAAGCAGGATGCCTGAGAGACTGCAGGTTTAAAAAGCAGGAAGTGGCTCACACAAGGTGAGCTTGTTTTTCCCCAGGAGGGTGGAGAGACTTCTCCCGGCTAGGAAGCCCTAGCTGTTGCTCTGGTCCCCCAGTCCTGCGAGGAGCTTTGCTGCTGGGACCAGCTGGGACACCAACCCAGGATAAAGATTAAGATTGCTGTGAGCTGGACACAGCCTGCTCCCCAGAACCGGCGTTCCTGTTTGCTATTGAAACTACAATACAGATAAGACTTTATTGTTATACTTTATTGTTATACTTTGTGGAGCACATGTTTTGGGCATAACCGGATTAGCTGGCTGCCTGTTAGTAAGGGCTCAAGAAGTTGAGTTAGTTTCCCTAACGGGAATAGGTTTTATTTTCTATAATTTGGTTTCTTAAAGGGACAGTGCACCCGTACTTTATTTGGTTGTGGCTAATAAACCACTACAGTTTAAAGTTTCCCATCGTGTCTAGCGTCTTACTGGCCCCTCCGCGAGTAAATATTGGCCCAAGCAGCACACGTTTGGTACTAGGTGGCGAGTAGATTTTTTTGTGTGGCGAGTAGATTTTTTGGTGATTTGTCAACCACTATATTTTATATATATATATATATATATATATATATATATATATATATATATATATATATATATATATATATATATATATATATATATATATGTATATGTGTAACAGAGTTCATTACCAGGCAGACCAGGAGATCCAGGACCACACAGCAAGAAAAGAGACAGCAGTCATGGTAAAGTCCAAAATGATGTATTTAAAAGGCACAATCAACCGGGTTGGGTTGACACAGTGTAATATGTCGTGCTGTTGTTCATCTGAGGTTGTATTTACCTAATTTTAAGGCCTGCTAAGGAACAGATGATTGTTATTATGTCCTGATATGTAAAACCATAGAATTCAAAGAGGGTGTACTTTCTTTTTCACACCACTGAATGTTCATCAAATTCAACCTGTGTTAAATTTAGACGACAGATACATTATCCTATTTTTGCATTTACAGTATAGCGATTCAGAGGGAGACAACAAAAAAACCCAAGTGAAACATCATCTAATGATGTCTCATAAGGGGAAAAAATATGTAAATATGTCAATCAAAAAAGTAGATATTAACTTTAACTATAAATGGAGCTCTACGAGCATAAAATATCTAGGGATTAAAATAGCTGCCAAGTTTTCAGCACTATTCAAAAGTAATTTCCCCGCTCTATTTTCGGAAATTAAAAGAGACCTTCAGAGATGGAATAAATACCACATTTCGTGGCTCGGAAGGGTGGCATCGGTTAAGATGAACATCCTTCCCAGGCTACTTTTTTTTTCCAGACTCTTCCGATCTGCATTCCACTGGCAGACCTAAAATATATTCAAAATAGTATCTTCCACTTCATATGGAAAGACAAAAGACCGCGGGTAGCTAGATCGGTAATGTTAGCCCCAAAGGAGTGTGGAGGTCTAGGTGTACCTGATATAATAAACTATTACCACGCAGACCACCTAAAACAAGCGGTGATCTGGAACAATGATCCAGCGTCTTGCTGCTGGTTGGAGATCGAGGCCTCTTACGTCTCTCCCCTGTCTCTTGGAGCGATACTTTGGTCCGAAGGGGGAGGGGAGATATTATCGGATAGGACGGGACTGGGGGCCATGAGGTGCACGTGGAAGATTTGGGCAAAAGCAAAAGACAGGCATGGACTGGCATCCTCCCCTTCCATTCTCACTCCAATTTTTGGGAACCCGGAGTTCCCCCCGGGGTGTGACCCTAAAGACTTTGCGCAGTTCCGGAGGGCTAACATATGAAAGGCATCAGACCTACTGAACAAAGGGTCGGTGATGGCACTTGCGGAGCTGCAGGAGAAACACCAACAAGTGAAATTCCCTCTGTGTGGGTTCTTCCAGATCAGACATTTCCGTCAAACAGTATCCAAAAAGTCTAAGTTTAAAGGCCCAACACCCTTTGAAAGGGTTTGTGGGGTCCAGCTGTACCAGAGCGGTCTGATCTTGGAGATCTACTCTGAGCTAGCACGGTCCAAGATACCTGCCAACCATAACTATATGATGAAATGGACTGAGGACCTCAATTTGGAAATAGATAGAGATGACTGGGAGGACATCTGGGAGGCAGCAGCTAAAACCTCAATCTGCACAACCATCAAGGAAAACGCCTACAAAATCCTATTCCAGTGGTACCTATCCCCGATTAGGCTGAGCCAGATTTTCCCGGGCTTCTCCAACCTCTGCTGGAGGGGTTGTGGTCAGTGTGGAGACCTGGTCCATATACTGTGGACATGCCCTGAGGTCCAGACATTCTGGAGCATGGTCCGAGGCCTGATAGAGGAGATTTCCGAGGAGGAGACCCACCTGAAATCGCTGATGTTCCTCCTGGCAAAACCTGCGGAGGTAGCCTCTACCCCTCATAAAAAAACTGATTGCACACGTACTCACAGCAGCGCGCTGCGTGCTTACAGCTTGCTGGAAGAAAATTAACACCCGACAAAACAAATGGTTCTTAGACGAGTGAATGAGGTGAAACTCATGGAGTACTTAATGGCTCTCTTGAACCAAAAGACCGAACAGTTTAACAGGGTCTGGGACCTTTGGCCTTATGGCTGAGCTGCTCGCGGATGTCTGGGGGGAGGTCCTTTGGGCTTTGCCTCTGGGCTCCTTGGTCCGGTCATGGTCATGTGCCGCCTTGCCCCGGCTTCGGGGGGGTCTGCGATGGGGTGGGTGGTGCACCCCCTCTCCCCTCCCCCCTCCCTCTGTCCTACCCCAGCTCCCCCCCCAGACCCTCCCCGTCCCTCTCCTCTCCCGCCCCCCTCTTTCTCTCTCTTTCCCCCTTCCCCTCTTTCTCTCTATCTATCCTTTGTTTCCTCCCAGAGAAGTACGAGGGATTGTTAGTACATTAATACAGCCTCTACCAGGGGCAGGGGTCAAGCTCTAGCCTTTCGCTTCCATACGCCAAAAGGTATTCATTTTTGAGATTTACTGTTAAACCTTTTCTGAGACTCATATGTACCTTTTCCCCTAGAATGCCCCTGATATTGTGATATACTCCTTTGGTAAAAAAAAACAATAAAAAAAATTGAAACAAAAAAGTAGATATACTGTACTCTGGGTTTGTTAATAGAAAAGTAGTGGTACTCCACACACACAGATAGCTACAAGTGAAGGAAACAAATCTGAGGCTTAAAGAATTAATTTTTCACTGAACTCAGTCAAGAAATATCTTCACTTTCAGGGTTGGTCTTTTTCAAGACGCCAGTTAAAGGTGCAGTGCCCATCCCCAAAGATTACATATTTTGAATGGGAGCTCCACGTGACGCCATTTAAAGCAGATTACTAACCTTATTTTTTTCATAGCTGGTTTTTGTTTTCAATTTAATTTTCATGTTTATCTAAAATGGGACAAAGCCATGATAATATGTTCCCATGATAACTTCTGCTGTTTGTTTTCACTTTCTCCAGGCAGCACGGAGTTAGTGTTTTCATGCAGACATCAAAGGACTTATTAGAGAAAATATCTTAATCATCTCAAATAAGGTTCGTTACTAAGCGAGAAGCAGCCATATTAGTGTAGGTTGTGGACTTATTTTGTTCTAGTAATAAAATACACAGTGATCAGGAAAATAAACTACATAGGGGAAAATAGACATCATACCTGTACAGCACGGTGACGGAATATATATAAAAGCATAGTAACAAACAAAATGCCAATGAATGGTGTACACCATTGGAGGCAGAGAGCTATCGTGTGAGAGTGTTACCAGTTGTTTTGAACTTTGCTATTGCTTATTCATTTTGGTGTATTCGGGACTCGCTTTGCTTACCATTTAAGCTTTTCATTGACATTTTGTTTGGGTCTTTGAGGTCTGCTCCGGATATTGGGGTACTAGGGTAAAAGGGAAGTACCTTATGGTCTGCTTAGACCTGAGGGAACGGGCTTGATAAAGGGGCATCCCCCTGAAACGTTACGTTGCCCCCCTTATTATCCTACCCCTGTTGTGTTGACCCCCCTTTTCTTTATGTTTTTTTCCCCTTTTTCCCTACTGTGTTTACCCCAATCACCACTTTATTGTTGTTGGATTCTGAAACATTTGTGCTGCATTACTCCCTGCATTATCTTGTGTTTATATTAAATCCTTATTTTCTAGTGGCATTTTCATAGTACCCCTGTTCTTTTAGACAGTGTTTGCTGGGACTTTTGTTTGTTACTATTGGTTAGGAGGTTTTGGGCCCTCCTAGTTCCGTTGGCACCCTGCAGTTTCATTGGTATATTTTCCGGAGAGTGCTGTCTACTCTATATATTTTGCTTATATATAAAAGCATACATTACCATGAAGCGGCAAACAGGCGACAGCACTCAGACAGTTTGAAGCAGTATATATATACACAAATATACAGGAACACCAGAGCTTGGAACTGCACACAAAAAAAGTTTATTGGTACATCCACCTTTTCTAAGACATTTTGCATGTAGTGGGAAGCCCTGGTGTGCCTGATTTATATTTTTCAATTTATACCTCTATGCAGTTTGCACCCAGGCAGACCCCATCTTGTAATGGAGCTCTGTACAGTCTATATATGTGTGTGTGAATGTGTGTGTATATGTGTGTATGTGTATCAGTTGCGATAGTGCAGGATAAATGAGTTCTTCAGTATTAGGTGATACCTTTTTTATTTGGACTAACAATTTATGTAATAGGACAAGCTTTCGAGAGCTTGCCCTATGACATAAATTGTTAGTCCAAATAAAAAAGGTATCACCTAATACTGAAGAACATGAGGGCTGAGTCGTCCGCCGATGGTAGTGGGGACACAGGAACAGGCTTCTGGGGTTCATATCTTACATATCTCCTTAGCAGTGCAGCGCCTCCATCTGCTGTAGGCTCCAGGAACTGAAGGTGATCTCCCACAGTAGAACTTATTACCTCTCCCCCCAGTAAGGTCACGCACCAGTCAGGAGGTATATTGCAAACAGGAACGGGTTTATTACTACACTCTGCAGTAACAGGTACAAGGCAGGATCTGCCCAAAACAGTCTCTCAGGATTCACCGAAGGATGGTCCCTGGACCGCCACTACAGGCCAAGGGCATCCGCAGCCGTCCTAGCTCCTCCCCACCTCCCTAGCATATGCAGAGGTATGGTTCACACTCACTCTCCCCCGGAGGGAAGAGCACATGGGAAGGCCCCAATCTCAGGTTCCCAGTTGTGTGACCTGCCTTCCTCAAGTGGGGGAAGGAACAACTCTAACTTTAGGGCGGTCCTGCCCTTAAGTACGACCAGAAAGCCGGACACCCAGTTGTCCCAACTACAACAGGATGTACCTCCCCCTGGTGTCACTCAAGTGCAATACCAAAGGAAGGGGGGAAACCCCAATACCATCACATTTTAAGTTATGGCGGGTGAAAAAGGCAACAAGAAACCTACACCGTATAGCATATAGCAAATAAAAAGATCACTTGTGAGCACATGCACATGTCTTAGACAGGACTGCAACCCTGCCTTTCCCCATTATCCCGAGCATACAGTGCTTCCACTGCAGCAAGGGATTCTGGGAAATGACATGCAAATGAGCACACAGTCATCTTTTGCCTGAAATCCATTTTTACATGGAACTCTTATAAGCTAATGCTCGCTGTTAACACAGTTTTTAAGCACAGCATGGGATTATATGCAAAGCCAGATAAACCATTCACAGACATGTGTCTGTATATACATACAGTATATACACATCTATATATACACACACGTACCTTTAAGCTACAAGTTATTAAAAACACTTTTTACATTTGTGTTTAAATTGTGTTTACATTTTCCCTTTTAATCATGATTGCCAACACTGTCCTATGCTCTCGCAACTATCTATATTTTCTTTCGCTTTATGATTTTATGTGACAATGACTGGAGAAAAGGAAAAAGCAAAGAAATAAAATGTAAGGCATTTTACACCACTTGTTGAATATTAGACTGAATGTAAAAGATAATATCACCGTAAGGGCCTTATTCAGAGAGGGTTCATAAAAAAATTGCCAGGGAATTTAAAATGGGTTTTTTTTGGGCGTTGCTATCACGGTATTCAGAAAGGCTCGAATACCAGTGATAGCAAAATGCCCAAAACTGGCGAGTTGCTGCCAGCGAGAGCATCGAGCTTCTGAAAAGGCCTAAACCGGCGATTCATTTCTGCTGCTTAGCCGCTAAGGTAATGAAGTTGCTGTACATGCATGTTTCCTGCCTCGGATACATGCCGGGGGGGTCCGAAGCTGCTATTAATGGCTATCAGCTCCGGAGACCCCCGGCATCAATCCGAGGCAGGAAAGGGGCCTGATTTTTTTTAAATCCCGACACATCGCTGCTCATCGACCCATCTCCCCACCAATTGACCAACAATTTTGTGGGGAATTGGATTTGGGGAGAAAATCATTTTTTAGGCCTGCGATGGGCTGCGATGGGCCACGACACCCGACTCGTGGGTCTCTGAATAGCGCAAGTTTATCAACCATCCGAAAATGGTCGATAAGGGGCTGATCGCTGCTCAGTCAGCGATTTTCGGATGGAGATAAAATTTTGCGTTGATACAGCCCGTTATCGAGCACTTATCGAGGCTATCTGAATACGAGTGCCCATTTTGGGCGATAAGTGCTCGATAAGGGCCTTATCGAGGCTTTCTGAATAAGGCCCTAAGTCTCTGCTCCCAAGGATAGCTTCTATTTTGTCTTTTGCTCTCTCTCACTTTATACCTTATTATAGGCTAAAGCAGTAAAATTCCGGGCATTACTGAAATCCCTGCCCTCTGATTGGTCAGAATTCCGGGCATTATTCATTCAGTAATGCCCGGAATATTTGCCAACTTGCCAACTCACCTCAAAGCAGAGATGCAGGGGCTCGCGCTGACAAAAAAACGGCAAGTTTAAATCTTAACTGCAGCAGCCCTGCTCTCCTCACTGATCACACTGAACAAGCAGCCTCTCCCCCCTCTCTCCCCCTTTCTCTCACAGCTGCTAATGCTGTCAGAAGCTGCCGTGTCCCAACTAGTAACTTTCTTGCTTGTGTAGCCGGGTCCCCCTCCGCCCTGTGACCCCCCCCCCCCTTGCTACCCCTCCGCTGCCGGAGCCAAGCGGCAGACCCGACAGAGTTTCTGTGGGGTGGGGGCCGAGCAGGGAGCGCTCCGGTGCTCCGGAGGCTCCGCGGAGGCCCGACAGCACAGGGCGCCGCCGTGATCATTCCTCGCACATGCGCAGACTGCCGATGCGACGGAAGGCCCTTGTTAGCTCGCGTATGCGCAGTACAAGCGCGCGAAATGCCACCAATGAGGAGAGGGCTCTAAGCAGGGACTACAAGTCCCATGAACCTTAGGGGACCCCACATGACGCCAGGGAGCCAATAGGGCTACAGTATCTCCCTGCTCACAGTATGGATACATTTCGCAGGGTTTTGAGAGAGTTAGTCGGCGCCAGGATAAGCTAGGGGCAGGAGGTGAGGGTGCAGGGGTCAGTGACCCTCTGCACTATGCCAGCAGCCCCCTAGGCCCCAGTTAGCCCTGAGCCCTAAGTAGTTTGTATTGCTTCAGGGACAGGCCCCAGGTTAGGGACCCTGCCCCAAAATATATTGCAGTGCTAGTTAGGGACACAGCGATGCTGCGCTTCCCATCTAGAGGATTGGGATCAGGCCTCCTCCGCAGAGAGAGAGCGGACTGTACCAAGGGTGGAAGGCCCTGACCGATCATCTCCCCGGAGGAACCGGATATCGCCAGGAAGGTCGTCGGATCCTTTGCGAATAACCTTTAACGCCCAGGTGCCGACGCACTGGGCAGGTACCGTTACGCACGTGCACTACATGAGTACTCGCACATAATGGCAGCGCTGACCACGGGACAAGGGGGGGTTATACTGTGGACACGGTGTGGGGATACACGGTGGTGTGAGCGGGGTTACGTCATACCTTACCTCAGTGTTAGTATCGAATATTATATGTATAGAGTATAAGTTATTTGCATATGCTTAGTAAATCCAGTCCTGTTTTACACCCGTGTGCTTATCGTGATTGTTTCCTGCGAGGGCCTCCTCCCACTCCGTTGGGATCCCTCCCAGGTGGAGGCGTTGCACCACGAGATATTATATGTATGTACCCCAGGCTTCCCGAGCGGAGGCTTAGGCTCCTGAGAGCCACACAGGTATACCCGGCATCAGTAGCGTCTGTATTCACAAGGAATACCCGTTACACTTGCAACAAAGTAATGTTTCTAACCACATCTATTGCCTGTGCTACTCTAAGGTAATTTGTATTTCTTTTTATTTAGTTGTAGTTAATATCACAGTCCCCCCACTTCTCTCCCACATCCCCCCTCCATCCACCTCTCCCCCTCCATTCCCCCCAATTCTCCCCCTCACCCCTTTTCTCCCCTCTCCCCCTCACCTCTCTCTCTCCCCCCACCTCTCCATCTCCCCCCCCCACCTCTCCCTCCTCACCTCTCTCTCCCCCCTCACCTCTCTCTCTCCCCCCTCACCTCTCTCTCTCTCCCCCCTCACCTCTCTCTCTCCCCCCTCACCTCTCTCTCTCCCCCTCACCTCTCTCTCCCCACTTCACCTCTCTCTCCCCCCTCACCTCTCTCGCCCCCCTCACCTCTCTCTCCCCCCTCACCTCCCTCTCCCCCCTCACTTCTCTCCCCCCCCCCCCCACCACTTCTCTCTTTCCCCCCTCCTTCACCTCTCTCCCCCTTACACCTCTCTTCCCCCCCTAAACCTCTCTCTCCGGCCCCTCAGCCTTCTCATCTTCTACTTTACTTCTTTTTCCTACACAGGTATATACACTGATAAAAATCAATGACTACAAAAATGTATCTTTTTTATGAAAAATTAAAAAAAAAAGTCTACATTTAGCCTATAATACACTACCGACACACTTAATCCGAGCAGGGCTAGTTCCGCAAGCCGGGGGATGCCCCGGCTTGCTAGCCCCACTCCCTCGGCGTGCCGCGCGTCACCGATGCGCGGTCACGCGTCATCGGGTGCCAGCGCCCCCTGCACGCGCGTCCAGGGCTCCCCGAGGGAGCCCTGGTGTCCCGCGATGTGGGGGACAGCGGCAGGGGGTTCCGGGGGACCCGGCGGACCCGGCAGCGGGAGGGAGAGCGCCACGATCGGAGGGCGCTCTTCCGCTGCTTCGGCGCGCGCCCGGCACCCTCCGGCGCGCGCCAGGTTACTGCTGCGGCCGAGAACGGGCAAATGCTCGAATAAACTCGGCCGCAGCAGTAGTAATAATCCCCTCAGAACAGGGCATTACTGGCCAATAATGCCCTGACTGGGTTAAAGTCCCTCGGCTTCGCCTCGGGCCTTCAACTCTTCCAGCCAGGGTATTATTGGCCAGTAATGCCCAGTTCTTCTGGGATTATTACTTAATTAATCTACTGTCCATATCTCTGGAACACCCGTCCAAAACACTTATTGAACTTTAGTGACCTTCTTGGACTTATAGCTTAACATTATTGCACTCAGTTTTACTGCCTGTGGCTTCAATTCAGTTGAAGAGACATTTATCACTGTGGTTATTTCGGTTTAAGGGTTTTTTTTTTTAGCAGATTGCAGGCCCTTAAAGCAGCACGGATGTTAGAGGTCAGAGTACGTGTGAAACCTCTCATCAATGTGTACACAGTGGTACACAATAAGTTATACAGCAGCAGCATGATGACATACCGCAGTAAGACATGCAATTTATTGTTTTTCGTTCTTGATAACCAAGACATGTAGTTTAGATCACTTCTTTCATGTTACACGGCTTATATAGTTAATATGACAGACTGAACAGCTTTTTCTCTGTTTCTAAGAAAAAGAAAAATAGCATAGCTACATTACATGTGCCTGCTGAAGTGACACTTTGTCACAAAACGCTTAGGATCGGATTCTGTATGTTGAGCTGTGACCACAATAACGTCGTCCCACCCGGCCCAAAATTCATAGGGCCAAACCGGATGTTTCTCTGGTGGGCATTGGAAGCTTCAGTGGAGCACTATTTTACCAACAGGCTGCTGAAGGGCAGTGAGGAGGACTTTACACAGCCACAGACGGGTACCACAATTCCCTTAAGAGTGTGAAAGCCCTTTAAAATCTACAAAAGAGAAGGTGTTCCTTCTGCTCCTGAGCTGACTGCGCACTGAGGTCTGTGATCACGAGACCGGGAGGCGAACAGCACGGAGGGGAGAGCCGAGGGACAGAACATCCGCCGCACAGAGGAGACGCCACGAGTCGGTTGATATACACGAGACGGGATACTCTCTGATTTATCCACTGCGCAATACCACTTCACGTCTGGAAAGCGGTCACTTCAGCTTCAGCAGCAGCATTACTAGCAGACCTAATTTCTGTTTAACTATGGTTATGTCCTATTATTGTTTATAATATTAAATGTGTTTTATTTTACCTGTTGTTTTCTCTCAGCTCTTTGTTTTAACCTTGTTTTAGTTATGTTTTTTGTTTTTATTTTGGTTTACTGCATTGATTCAGTGGCAATTGTGTAACAATATTACGCTATATGTTCTTATTTTGCCTTTATTCATATGCGAATCCTCTTCTTTTTGGAGCACATCCCTACACCTGATCCAGCACCTGATCCGGGTTGTATATGTCCTTTTTTACTTTGGGGTTATTTTACGAGACAAAATTGATTGGGGTTATTTTACGAGACAAAATTGATTACCAAACCGGTTGTTATAGAAACTGGAAGAAATTTACAAAAGGGAAAAACACATATAAACCCAACAGAGATAAAACCCCTCAAGACTATTCTCATAAAATACCAGATAGTTCTAGGAAAACTACCCCTACCACAAGAGATATGTCTCAAAATCCAGTACAGTTCATTTCTCCAAAACCAAAGAGAAATGATAATAGACCCAAGTCTAATTTAAACAAAACCACCACTAAACCATCTACTCCCGTTGCAAGTATTACCAATTTAGATAAATATTTAAATAGTGTTTTTGAACAATACCAACATAATAACAAGTATCAACCATTGGTAGACTATGAACAAGAACAAAATCACTCTATTCGTGACCGAGAAGACAAACCCTCCTTTTCTTTTTTAGACTGGAGAAAAACAAGAGACCAACAACATGCCAGAGAAGCGATAAGAGATCTACTAGGGAAAGAAGGAACATCCAAAGACAAAAAAAAAAGAAAAAACACAATAGGGGAACAAGAGGAGGTAGAAAGACTAGGCAAAATACACAGATGTTAAAAAACACATATCAGAACATCTTTAATATTAGTAAACATCCTATTACAGTTAAAGAGAAAAAACTACTTTCAAAAGGTTTGTCCTTTGCTCCTGTTACTAGCCCAAACAGCTTTAAACTGTATGTCGATGTGCAACGGTACATTAGAAAACTATGTCTCAAAAAATATTTTAAAAGAGACGCCATTTCCAAACAAGATACAAGTACAAATTTACCGATTAAGCCTAGTTCTGGTTCTAAATTCAAAAATCCCTCCACTTTCTATCCTAAGTTTATGAGCGGTCCCTTTATCAATACTTTTTCACAAATGGTCAAAGATGACCTAGAAATTCAAAGTCATAAATATAAAATCAAAAGAGATAACCTTAGCTTGGAAGACAAAAGTACTTCGCGTGCACTTGAGGAGAATGACTCGATCGTTATAAAACCTGCGGACAAGGGGGGGGGGGGATTTGGTAATTATGGACAAGTCGTATTACATACAAGAGTCAATACGTATTCTTACAGACATGTCCACTTACCAGCCCCTCCCCCATAATCCAACTGCAAACTATCAACAACAATTATTCAATTTTCTCAAGACAGGCCTCGATCAGAATATTATCACCAAACAAGAATTTGATTTCTTATATAACCAATAACCAGTAATTCCAATTTTATACATAATACCAAAAAGCCACAAAATTTGAACTAACCACCTGGCCGCCCAATTATATCGGGCATCAATTCACTCACTTCACATCTATCACAGTTCATTGACCATCACCTACAACCGTATGTTGTTCAGCTTCAGTCATATCTTAGAGACACTACCCACATACTGCAGACCCTCAAGGACGTTCAATGGCAACCACACTACCATCTAGTTACAGCTGACGTTACCTCACTGTACACGGTCATAGACCACGTACAAGGTTGTAATGCAATTCAACAAACATTAGACAAAGATCCTTCAATTTCCAATGCATTCAAATCATTTATAATTTCAGGAATCCAATTTATTCTTTTATACAATTATTTTAATTTCAACAATTCTTATTATTTACAGGTATGTGGCACCGCCATGGGAACCCAGTTTGCACCAAGCTATGCAAATCTATTCATGGGCAGCTGGGAAAATCAATTTATTTGGTCCAGCTGCCCCTTTGGTGCGAACCTAGTGCTATGGCGGCGCTACATTGATGATATTCTTTTTATTTGGTCAGGCTCACTTCAACAATTAGAACTATTTAAACAGTATAAGAATGACAATATTTTTAATTTAAAATTTACTTTTACCTCAAGGAATATTTCTTTAGAGTTTTTAGATTTGGTTATTTTTATAAGAGACAATAACATACACACCAAAACTTTTTTTTAAAACAGTACAAGCCAACAATTACACTGGCGGCACACTTTATTCGAGCTCGGCTAGTCCCACGAATTCGGGTATACCCGGGTGTATTGAGGTTTGTGACTGTTTTCTGCCCGAGTGCATTGAGGTATTTTCCAGGCAGGGATTGAAGCATTTTATTCCCGCTGGCTGCAATACTGCACAGTATATATATATATACTGCATTACAATTCATGAATTTATGCCATTTGGTAGACACGCAAAGCATTTCAGCCTATTAAATCCTAATCATTATCATTTAACAGATCAGCCGCCCGTCAGCCAGGCATGAACCCAGGCTGGGAAGGCAAACGCAATGGGGCTTGTCAGAGGTGAGGAGCGGCGCATTCCAGGTATCTGCCAGGTACATACTGGGTATTTGCTCGAATAAAGTGTGTCGGTGCAGTATTTACACGCAAATATCTATCACAATCCAACATGGATAAACAATATACCCAAAGGACAGTTCATCAGATTAAAAAGGAACAGCTCTACTTCTCAAACATTCAATACACAAGCACAAGATCTGAAAAATAAATTTATAACTAGGAAATATCCATCAAATAAACTTGATCAAATTATATCTGAGGTGGAAACTATGGATAGAAATATTCTTTTACAATATAAACAAAATAAATCAAATACTATTTCCAAAGTACTGTTCATCACCCAATACAATCAGATGGCCCCGGTCATAAAACAAACCATCTGTAAATATTGGCCAATTCTGAGAAAAGACAAAGACCTTGCAGATATTTTGCCAATTAACCCCAAAATCATATTCACTAGGGCCCCCAACATTGGACAGAGGCTAGCTCCAAGTTGTCCTTTGAAACGACCTCTAAGCCGTAACAACAATATCAATACGGGATACTATATCTGCAATACTTGCATAGCTTGTATATATAGTCTAAAGAACACTTCATTTTCATCCACAGTCACATCTAAAATTTACAATATCAAACAAAACATAAACTGTAATAGTACCCATGTAATATACCTACTTGAATGTCCTTGCGGTCTGCAGTATGTGGGTATGACAACAAGACCTATTAAACATCGATTATATGAACATATTTACAATATTAAGAAAGGTTTAATCACACATAATGTATCGAGTCATTTTCTTCAGGTGCACAACAAGAACCGTATGGGCCTTAAAGGTATAGCCATCGAAGCCCTCACGCCTTTTTGGTGGAGAGGAAATATCACAAGCCTACTGGGAAGGCGTGAATCTTTCTGGATTTACGAACTTTGTACCCTGGCACCTTCGGGTCTCAATATCGATTTTGACCTAAAATCTTTTTTAGTAGATAAGTAGATCCACTATTGATAGAATAGTATAAAATCCATCTGTGGTTTTTCCATCATATTATTTCTGCATTCATAAGCATTCTTTGTCCAGATCAACATAGATCCATCATAGTAATCCTAGCATGTTGCACATTTTGGACCAATCTCATACACTTCTATTTAAAAGCTAAACATCTCTGTACACTTTTGTATATATATATAATCCAATTCTTCATATATACATATCTATAGTATTAGTCATTAGGCTATTAGCACTCTATATTATACTCCTTATTACCACACACGCTTGATGCTTTTAGCACTATTCATACTCAACTACATATATAGATTTGTTGGCGCACCGCACATACCCTATCATGGATATAAAACATATGTTTTGCTATTATTAATATGTATGATCTAATTATCATTTATACATGTTAGTTCATCTTATATGTTATTTTATTTTATCTCTGTCTGTAAATTGTTTCTCCCCCCCTTTTTTTATTGGTTTTTATTGATTTTGAGCTGAGACATCTAACAGCGCTGTAATCATCATTGCGCATGTCAGAATTGACCAACAGGTACACTGTGCCTTTTAATCAGGACTATAAATGTATGGACTTACAGGGACTGAATCATTAACCTTTTACCCCTGAGGAAGGAAGTTGTACTTCCGAAACGCGTAGGGTGAGACTGCTGGCCCTGCTGCTCACTCATGTGACCACTACCGACAGGACTACACTGCATACGTTGTTTGACGTCCAGAACGCGGTGAATCTGCCGCTGCCGTTCACATCCCTGGTGAGATCCCTGTCTGGCGAATCTGCGGAGGCGGTTCCTTCTGCTCCTGAGCTGACTGCGCACTGTCTGTGATCACGAGACCGGGAGGCGAACAGCACGGAGGGGAGAGCCGAGGGACAGAACATCCGCCGCACAGAGGAGATGCCACGAGTCGGTTGATATACACGAGAGGGGATACTCTCTGATTTATCCACTGCGCAATACCACTTCACGTCTGGTAAGCGGTCACTTCAGCTTCAGCAGCAGCATTACTAGCAGACCTAATTTCTGTTTAACTATGGTTATGTCCTATTATTGTTTATAATATTAAATGTGTTTTATTTTACCTGTTGTTTTCTCTCAGCTCTTTGTTTTAACCTTGTTTTAGTTATGTTTTTTGTTTTTATTTATTTTGGTTTACTGCATTGATTCAGTGGCAATTGTGTAACAATATTACGCTATATGTTCTTATTTTGTCTTTATTCATATGCGAATCCTCTTCGTTTTGGAGCACATCCCTACACCTGATCCAGCACCTGAACCGGGTTGTATATATCCTTTTTTACTTTGTGGTTATGTGCGGGGCGCCATAGATATAATAATCCACTTCACAAAAGAGAAGGTGTGATACTTACCCCGTTCCTTTTTTACATTTTTTCATAATAAATGGTATTTTGCTATTTCACTATGGGCGTTTTGCACTCTTTTTTTTCCCCTCCACAATTGTTTGTCTACACACCTCTGGCATCTTCTGTGGCTTTCATGACCAATGTCTGAGGAGACTTGCTGGCACCAAGCTTGGTAGCCAAATGTTCCCTCAGAACATTGAACCTGAAAGTCCCAGCTCAAATTACTGTGCACAAGCATATATGTTTTAAAACACACTGTTTAATAAAAGTGTACACTTTCAACTATTCTAAGTCTGTTGGTATGGGGAATAGAATAAAAAGCTGCATTTTATTTCTTACTAGCCATATTCCCCAGTCACTATGAAATAGACAAAATCCCTCACAACCTTATGTATGGTTGGAGTACCCCAGAACCCCTATGCAGATTCTGGGTGACCTGGGCATCTCCCTTAACCTTGGGACCCCTTGACAAGTTCAGGGACACTTCACATCCCTATGCCCCATTTACCTTTCTGGTATGTGCTGAAGCAGGGAATCCTAGCAGTGAGTCGTTTTCAAGGGGAGATTTTGCTGGAGCAATGTGCCTATATGTATCTGAGTATCCGTCCTGATTCCCGAGAACATTTATGGGGTTCCAGCAACTCTGGACCCCGACTAGCTAGGCACATTCTGACAATACTTTTCCCGTAAAACCCCCCTTGAAACTCACAGCCCAGCAATCTCTGCTTGCTGGCACTCCTGGAAAGGTAAAAACACATAAATTCTTTATTGTCGCATAATTTTACAGAATGCAATCAAGAGCTGACACTCCCGAACCCTAATACTTGGATCAGAGGTAACCAAACAGGCTTAACCTTTATTCTGAGCTCGGTTACCCCCTCACCGTCACAAAGTGCCCTTATCTATCCTCACAAATAGCTACAAATGGACTTGCTTAGGAAACAGCACGACCTTAATGAAAACAATTTCTTAGAGAGCTTTTGTGAAAGACCAATAAAAAAGGCATCCAGATATAAAATAGAAGACGTGTACGAGTCATGCACAAGGTGTTCGTGTACAAATGTAATAAAAGTGCCACGTTGCCGGCCAGAAAACCACCCTTTGTAAAGAATTGAACAGTCTTATATGGCTCGTCTAAACAAAGGCAACCATGATAACAACAAAAATTTGTCTGATTTCCTTTTTTGGGAAGTTAATTACAAAGTGCATATCTTAAAGGCCACTGACCAACATACAGTAGTTGGTAGAATTGGATACTAATAAAGAAAATGCAACAGGACTATCATACAGTTACTGTAAATCACCCCTTGTGTAACAGAAGAAATACTGTAATAGGGACAATACATTTATCTTAGGAGGAAAAGCAACCAAAATATGAGTATATTGTATGAGTAAATGCAAAGAATAAAGAGATTTAACATGCCAATGAAAACCTTACAAGGAATTTTATTTTCCATTTTTTTTAAACTTCAGCCAAATGTTTGTGCGTAAAGGTTTTGTGTTTTCCCCTAGAATAATTCTAAAATTCCTCTTTAGGTTCCCGCTGAATTTTATACCTCCCAGCATAATTAAGTTAAATAAAAAACATGATTATGTGGATCCAGGTGCCTCTAGTTGGGTTTTAATCTCAGAGCCTATGATAGACCATCATAAAGATAATGTGATATATTAGATGACTGACACCTCATTTTGAGACTCCCAAAATCAATGCAAAGTGCTTGACACTTTAACACCAATCGACATGCCTCTTTTATTATCAGGTCACACCTCTCAACTATTTTTTTTTTTATCTCTCACATTTCGAGTAAGTCTAACAGACTTTTAGAATGAGCAGTAGCATAGAAATCAATGCAGTACTGATGAAAATGAGTAATTTTCCATTAAAATATTATTTTTCTATGAGAACCCCAGAATTCTATTGATTTTAGTTCTGGAAGGCTGACCTTTCTGTAAATTTAGGTTAAGAGCATACAGTATTCTATTCTTGGTTTTATTTTCCCAAATCCACCCACGCTCTTCTTGCCTTTATTTTATGTAGAAAAGAGGAAAACAGCTAGTTCCAAACAAGTCATTTGGAGTTAACAAAAGTAAAATAACCCCACTCTTGGAAGTCAGAATAATGACCTGTATGATCATGCCATGTAGAGTGGAATAACCCATGCCGAATTGGCTGCTCTGGTAACCAATAGAAAGTTTCAACGTAATTGGGAGATGATGTTGTAGCTTTCTATTTGTGTCCCAGGAAGCAATTCGTGTAGTTGTTTTTGCCAGAAAATTACATTTAGAGGAAATGAAGAGCTGGGAACTCTACCATGTAAAAAAATTAAAATGAAAAAGTGCCTTCCCTTTTATTGAAACATGATGGTCAAGTGTACAGTGCACCACGGAGTTTAATTGACATTCCTACATTGCCATATCTGTTTTGCATTTTTCAAACTAGCACTTTCATGCCTCACATGCCCTCCTGCCTTGACCGGAGAGCCTGGCAGCCGAGCAAGGCACAGGCACGCAGGCTCTTTATGCTTGTCGTGCTGGCCCATTCGAGCTGGCAGGGGGCGGAGGTTTGCGGGGGGTTGGCATTTGAACAGCACAAGTGGGTTCAAGACAGTGGGAAGGCAACATGCAGTAGGAGATGCATACAATTGCATAGCATATTTTGCACCATATGGCATGGGCTGTATGCAGTTGTGGAGCATATTTTGCACCATGTGGTATAGGGGATATATAGTTGTGTAGCATATTTTTGGCACCATGTGGTATGGGGCGTATCCAGTTGTTTATCATATATTTTGGCACCATGTTGTATGGGGTATATGCAGTTGTGTAGCATATTCTTGGCACCATGTGGTATGGGGTGTACACACTGGTTTACCATATTTTTTGCACCATGTGATATTTGGAATAGGTACAGTTGTGTAGCTTATGGTGTACCCAGCGTTATGCGGTATATACAGCTGTGTAGCATATTTTGCAGCACGTGGCATGGGGTATACAGTTGCGAAGCATAATTTGCACCATGTGGTTGGGAGTGTATACAGTTGTGTAACATATGTTGGACCAGGTGGTATGGGGCGTATACAGTTGTGGTATGGGGCGTATACAGTTTGTACCATGTGGTAGTGGGGGGGGCATACATTTAGAAAACAGCATATTGTGGGGTTTGCATTTGGGAGCATTGCTTGTTTCAGGGGTTTGCATTTAAAGTATGTTATGGGGGTAAGCATTTTGCTTTTGAAACACAGCATGTCTTTTCTGGGCACGCACTTGGGGCACTGCATGGTTCAGGGGCATGCATGGCAAGAGCAGCAGGTTATAGGGTAGGCATGCGCATGTTTTGGCAGATGCATTTGGGGGCGCTGCATGTTTCAGGGGTGTGCGAGGGGAGCTCAGCCTCTTATGGGGCTTGGTTTTAGCATTTAGAGCACAGCATGGTTGGCATATGCATTTGGGGGCACAGCATATTTTTTGGGGTATGCATCGGGAGCTCGGCAGGTTACAGGAGTAGACGTTTGCATTTGGATTACAGCATGTTCAGGGGTCATGCATTTGGAGGCATTGCATGTTCCAGGGTACGCAGTTGGAGCTCTGCATATTATGGGGGCTACAGCGAGGGAAAAGGGAGGAGTTGTTGGCCGCATGGAGCTAGTACTGCCCTCCAACCTTAACCACCCCCCCTTCTTCCTTTTCTAAAAAAAACAAAAACATAATCTAAGGAGACAATGCATGAGCGGTTTATGACACGTACAGAGGAAGACAGTGGTGGTGGGGTTGTCATGGAGGTTAGCAAACAATTGATTTCATGATAATTTTTGTGTTATTACAGCAGGAATTAATTGTTCTAGCGGCAATCCACTGGATCCTGGTTTCTTGGTCATCTCGTACAACGGCGCAGACGAGTTGTGCACACAACATTGGTTGTTGATCACACAAAGTTGGTCATTGTCAAATCCCAATAGAGACTGTTGCACAAAAACCACCAGCACTCATACAGCACTAGCAGTAATGTCTCTAGAACCATGCAGCTTCTTGCGGAGGCGCACAACCATGAGAAGGGATGGTTCCTGCAGCAGCTGTATGCTCTGACACACCAAGCTGAGAGCGAGCAAGGATGGGCGAACGGACGAGAGAGCATGAGCAGACAAGGCGGTTGCGCAGTGAAGTGCACTGAGGCGTGGCCATCGTCAAGTGATGAGGGTGGTCACGGACCACAGCACTCGCAAGCATTTCAAGGGGGTATGTCAACGCGCAGGCACTTAAGGCAGTGGGGGTTCGACCTCAGTCTGCAAGGTCAGATGGGATGGAAGTTACGGGTAGCTCCAAAACTGGACAAAGGGGTAGGGCAACGAGCAGGTACTTAAGGCCACCATCTGTCAGTAACGAGACGGTGGGGGGTCAGCCTCAGGCTGCAAGGTCAGATGAGCTGGAAGTTGTGGGTAGCTCCAGAGCTGGGCAAAAAGGCAGGGCAACGCGCAATTACTCAATGCCATCGGCTGTATCTGACAAACCGATGGGGATTCAATCTCACTCTGTATTTTCAGAAAGGTTGGAGACGGCTGGAACACGGTCGTCCTCGCTACTCGACATTGGCGGTACGTTGTCTACAGTTCAAAAATGCTCTGGACGCCGCGGTGGACCTTCGATCGGTTCTCATCACCGCTTGGGAGGCCAGGGACAAGGGCATCAAAGGGTAAGCAGCAAAGGATGTCAAGCGCATGGGGGGGGGGAGAGATGCTACCCATGCTGGTCTTGCCAGTACCTAAGGTTATGGAATTTGGGGCAGCGGGCAATACAGAGGCACGTGTGATTGATGCAATAATGAAGGGTGTAAAGTTAGCCTTGTTACCAGTGACTATGCTATTATCCATAGTTCAGTTGAAAGACACAGGGAATTCAGGTGAGGCTCAGGGGGTGCCAGCAGCGGGGTTGAGCAGGGGGGCCAACCCTGGGCTGTTAGACACAGCAGGGGGTCTGACACAGGAACCCACGCAGGCAGCATTGGCTAAGGGAAGCGTGGTGGGGAGCACGGGACATACACGGCAGATGCAGCACGACCGTATAATCAAGTATTGGCTGAGTGCAGCATCAACCACAGCTTTGCCCATGCAAGTCATAGTTCAGAAAACAAACACAGCTGCACCAGCGAGCGGAACGCAGAGTGCAGGCCCAGGCACACTAGCAGCAGCGTCACTTCCAGCTTTGCCCACTCAGGTCAAGGTTCAGAGCGCAGGTAAAGCCGCGCCAGCAACCACAGTTCGGGAGGCAGGCCTGGGCACACCAACAGCAGCATCAAAGGTTAAAAAGTTGTTGGACACTGCTTATGGGGATTCATGCATGGCCATTTCCTGGTCCTTAGGCACACATTGGACAAAGGAAGTGAGAGATAAGATTTGGGCTGGGGAATATGTAGAGTAACTGTCTGTTTTCCCAGGCTACAGGGAGGCTTTGGCTAAATCCAAAAAGAAAGGGGAGGTCAAGAAAGAGGATGTGGAGAGGTGGCTGTTTCCGCACAAATTTCAAAATTGGGCACATGCCTTCGGGATCCTGGCAGTTGTTATGGGGGACAAGGACCCACGCTTATGCTCGGCACTTTTCAAGTACCAGAACACAATGAGGAGCGCGTTCAAGAAGTATGGGGGCATGGGCTGGTAGAAATATGATGTGGAATTTAGGCAGAGCATGAAGGCCAACAAGGGAGTGGTTTCTTGGAACTCGAAGGACGTAGACTTATACCTGGAACATCTCGGGAGGGGCGATGCCATGTCATGGGGCGAGCAACACTAGGGGCGCATGGTAGGGGGCATTGAAGCGCACGGCAGTGGGGGGCGCACAACAGGTAAACAGCCAGGCATATGTTGGGCTTTCAATGAGTACAAATTTAAGTACAACTGTCGTTTTTAGCACGCCTGCGCCGTATGCGGAGGCCAGCATACCAGGACAAGATGCTTCAAGAGGGACTCTAAGGGTTTTAGGGGTACAGGACAGCAAGCTGGCCAGAAGGGCGGCATCGCCAATATCCGTAGAGGTGATGGCTGGCAAAATACCCCAATAAAGGGGCAGCCAAGTTACTGTTAGAAGGGTTTAGGGAGGGGTTTACGATCCCATTTGAATATCAGGTGGGATCAAGCTGCGAAACGTTTTTGAAATCGGTCAGGTTAAATGGTTTTGTGGCAAGGGAGAAAATTGAAAGAGATTGAGTTGAGGAGGATGGCGGACCCATTCGATTCCCCACCTCTTAGCATGTCACCGCTTGGGGTGGTTCCAAAAAAGGAGCCTGGGCCTTTAGGTTAATTCAGCACCTATCCTACCTGGAGGGGTCGTCGATTAATGATGGGATAGATTGGGAGTTATGTTCAGTGAATTACGCTAACTTTGACCAAGGATCGGCATTAGTGGGAAGGATGGGGCTCAGAGCATTAATGGCAAAGGCTGATGTCAAGTTAGCGTTTAGACTCTTGCCAGTGCCTACCAATGGGTTGCACTCTGTCCTGCATCTATTTTGAAACACTCAGTACATTTCTAGAATGGGTGGTTCGTAAGAGACGACAGGCAGCAGGGATCATCCATTATTTAGATGATTTCTTTTTCGTTGGCCGGGGGTCTGATTTGTGTACAAAGTATCTGTTTCAATTTTCAACCATAGAGCGCAAATTTGGCATCCCGCTGGCTGACGAGAAGACGGTCGGTCACACAACCACGCTTAATTTTCTGGGCATCGAGATTGATTCTATCAGGGGGGAGTACAGGTTGCCTCCTGAGAAGCTTGTCGCCTTAGACAAAATGCTTAGGGACTTCATGCTATTTAAAAAAGACATCTCTGCGGCATTTCCAATAATTGCTTGGCCACCTGGTTTTTGCGGCACGTGTTATGCTCATGGGTAGGGTGTTTAACAGGCGCCTGGCAGCGGCAACAGCTGGGATCAGACGCCCTAACCATTTTATTCGAGTCAAAGCAGAAATCAGAAGGGATTTAGCGGTGTGGCTTGAATTTTTACAGAAATACAACGGTAGGACATTGTGGCGGGGGCACCCAGCTCAAAACGCTGACCTGCAACTCTTTACAGATGCATCAGGATCAGTGGGCTTCGGCGCTTATTTTAACGGAGCTTGGTGCGCAGAACAGTGGCCTGCGGACTGGAGAGGGACTCGGCTGATCAGAAATGTAACATTCTTAGAGTTTTTCCCTTTGCTGATTGCCGTGCATATATGGGGGCACTTGTTCGCAAACCAAGAGGTCATTTTCTGGTCGGACAACATGGGGGTAGTGGCCCTTCTGTAGAAATTCATGCTGCGGTGCCTTCAGCTTAATATCGGGTTCAGGGCTAGGCATGCCCCCGTGGTGGCAAATAACATAACTGACGTTTTGTCGCATTAAAAGATGGAGCAATTCCGGAGGCTGGCACCAGGAGCGGAGTTTCATAGCGAACGGTGTGCAGCAGCCTCGTGGGAGCTGAGGATGGTGGCGTGATGGATTTAGTAAGGGCGTCATTGGCTCCTGGTACGTGGGGCGCTTACTCAAAAGCATGGCGGGAGTATCAGGAGTTAACAAGGGAAGTAGGACGGGAGACAACAGAAGTGGAGGCCTTACTATCTCTCATATTAAGTTTAAGGGCAGGGGGTTATCGGGCGGTTCCATTGGGAAGAGAATGGCTGGAATATACTTTTTCCTAAACTCGAACAGCAAGGAAGATTTGGCCAAGGAATTCGTAGTCAGAAGGGCGTTAGGGGGGTCTTAGACAAGGACAGCAGACCGGTGACGCCTTCAATTTAGAGGGGTTGATGCGGGCAACAGACATAGAAGATCACACTATCTTTGAAGGGAAACTCTTTAAACTCTCATTCATTTTATACAAAAAATGCAATGACCCGGCGCTTCAGGCTACAACAATACCCCAGTCCAATGATTAGTCCATATAGATATGGAAAGTTATTTTCAATATTCCAGCTGATGGAGCGATGGTGATCCAATTGCTGGCTGCTGGTTCCGAACTCCTCCTAGTATGTAATGGACAAAAAGGAAAAGACCATTGCGCAGCCACAATAATCCATAAATAACTCCACAACAGATTAAAGTAATGAACTTACAGACTTGCTGTGTTATTGTTCCTTTGAGACAATCTGTGCTTTTAACCTCTTCTCTTCCAGATATCACGAATCCCACGTGTTGTATGTCTATCCTCCAGGTTTTCTGTCTGTTCACAGCATTACCACTTGGTCATAGTTCCCATGTGTTCCCAGAAAGGAAATAACATGAAAGATGATGGTGCAGATTGATTAAAATGTATTACAATAAAAATAAAAAACAGCCAAGGGCTTACTCACATAAACCAGGCTGTATAAAAACAGCTGACAACGTGCCGTCCGCAGCTTGATACAATCAGGTAGGCAGGCTTCTGGGAGGATGGTGCTATTGTTGTTTGCAAACCCTGAAGTAGCGTCTAACTCTCAGTAGTTACTCTGCGAGATTCGCCCCCTCTATTTGCTATAGCTTCCTCTATCTCAGCTTGACGTGGCCAGCACTGCAGAATATGCTCTGCTCACCTCTCTGGGTAACTGCCTTCAGCCCGCGCTAAGCCTCGTGATGTCACACTCTGGTGTCTCTCCTGATCTCTATGCTCCTGCTTCTGAAGACCGTGTCAGTTCTAGCTCCTCCCTCTCCATACGCGTTTCGTGACGCAATGTGGTCACTTCATCAGTGGATGAAGTGACCACATTGCGTCACGAAACGCGTATGGAGAGGGAGGAGCTAGAACTGACACGGTCTTCAGAAGCAGGAGCATAGAGATCAGGAGAGACGCCAGTGTGACATCACGAGGCTTAGAGCGGGCTGACTTCAGTTACCCAGAGAGGTGAGCAGAGCATATTCTGCAGTGCTGGCCACCTCAAGCTGAGATAGAGGAAGCTATAGCAAATAGAGGGGGCGAATCTCGCAGAGTAACTACTGAGTTAGATGCCACTTCAGGGTTTGCAAACAACAATAGCACCATCCTCCCAGAAGCCTGCCTACCTGATTGTATCAAGCTGCGGACGGCACATTGTCAGCTGTTTTTATACAGCCTGGTTTATGTGAGTAAGCCCTTGGCTGTTTTTTATTTTTATTGTAATAAATTTTAATCAATCTGCACCATCATCTTTCATGTTATTTCCTTTCTGGGAACACATGGGAACTATGACCAAGTGGTAATGCTGTGAACAGACAGAAAACCTGGAGGATAGACATACAACACGTGGGATTCGTGATATCTGGAAGAGAAGAGGTTAAAAGCACAGATTGTCTCAAAGGAACAATAACACAGCAAGTCTGTAAGTTCATTACTTTAATCTGTTGTGGAGTTATTTATGGATTCTTGTGGCTGCGCAATGGTCTTTTCCTTTTTGTCCATTACATACTAGGAGGAGTTCGGAACCAGCAGCCAGCAATTGGATCACCATCGCTCCATCAGCTGGAATATTGAAAAGAACTTTCCATATCTATATGGACTAATCATTGGACTGGGGTATTGTTGTAGCCTGAAGCGCCGGGTTATTGCATTTTTTGTATAATTGCTTGTAATGAGTTTGTGAGGAATTTGTTTGGCAGAGACCCCGTGGCAGCTTTCACTTAGCAATAAGCTTATTATTCACATATTGTATTTACACTTTATATATTTATTTTTGCGCTGAGTTATAGGGTATATCTTTTTTTAGTTTCTCATTCATTTTAGCCTTCTTCGCCGCTTTTCGGACAGGAGAGTTAGTCTGCATATCCAAGAAGGGAGGGAGTGGTTTGCAGCTCACGTACGTAAATCTACGGGAAGGCTGAGACTGCTCATTCGTAGGTCAAAAACAGATCAGAAGGGAAAGGGAGCATGGATTTCGCTGAGGGGGTTGCCAGGAAGCCCAGTCAAGGCGCTATGAGTGTATTTGGGATGCAGGCCAGACAAGGAGGGCCCACTGCTGTTACACGCAGATGGGGGGGGGCATTGTCGAGATTCCAATACTTGCAGGTCTTCCGGATGTGCCTTAAACAATAGGGATTAGTGGGAGTTCAATACGGAACACTCTTTCCGCATTGGGGCAGCGACGGAGGCATCACACATAGGTCTCCCCCCACCAAGAATCCAAAGAACAGGTCACTGGAAATCAAACAGTTACCAGTCCTATGCAAGTCTTCATTAGTAGGGAACGACATCGTATTGGCATAAACCCCACCCACCCCCCTTTTCGTGCCCCCTTAGATTTCGCAGATACATGGATCGTGGGGGACTCACTCATACCCTGGGCAGGGAAGAGGGCATTCTCTCGTCTGTACGGGGGAATCTGGGGTTGCGTGTGGAGCAAGGAAAGGTATTTTGGTGGGAGAGGAGAGGGATGCGGTCGGGACAGCTGTTCCCATGGCTGATTTCTTTGGCCAGAGACAGGAGAGCACCACGGATACTCATTATGCACACTGGGGGGAAAAAAATGGCGACGGTGCGCTTCATCGAGTTAGTCCAGATCAAGCAGGACCTGGCACGGATTCTCTCTATCTGACCAGGAAGCCAAATAATATGGTCAGGTATGATTTGCAGAACAGTGTGGAGTGGCACATGTAATCCGGGCAGAGTCGACAAAGCGCGCATCAAAATAAACAGAATGGTGTGGAACTTTGTATTACAATGCGGGGAGTGGGTCGTCAATCACCCAGATTTTGATCACGAAATAAGCGGATGGGGTTCATTTATCGGATATCAGATTGAACATGTTCAATAACGAGCTGCAGGATGGTGTGGAGAACGTCATTGCGAGTCTTGTGGTAGGGGCCTAATTTAAGGGGTTTAACTAGTCCTGTCATGGCAAATGTCAAATAACTCCACAACAGATTAAAGTAATGAACTTACAGACTTGCTGTGTTATTGTTCCTTTGAGACAATCTGTGCTTTTAACCTCTTCTCTTCCAGATATCACGAATCCCACGTGTTGTATGTCTATCCTCCAGGTTTTCTGTCTGTTCACAGCATTACCACTTGGTCATAGTTCCCATGTGTTCCCAGAAAGGAAATAACATGAAAGATGATGGTGCAGATTGATTAAAATGTATTACAATAAAAATAAAAAACAGCCAAGGGCTTACTCACATAAACCAGGCTGTATAAAAACAGCTGACAACGTGCCGTCCGCAGCTTGATACAATCAGGTAGGCAGGCTTCTGGGAGGATGGTGCTATTGTTGTTTGCAAACCCTGAAGTAGCGTCTAACTCTCAGTAGTTACTCTGCGAGATTCGCCCCCTCTATTTGCTATAGCTTCCTCTATCTCAGCTTGACGTGGCCAGCACTGCAGAATATGCTCTGCTCACCTCTCTGGGTAACTGCCTTCAGCCCGCGCTAAGCCTCGTGATGTCACACTCTGGTGTCTCTCCTGATCTCTATGCTCCTGCTTCTGAAGACCGTGTCAGTTCTAGCTCCTCCCTCTCCATACGCGTTTCGTGACGCAATGTGGTCACTTCATCAGTGGATGAAGTGACCACATTGCGTCACGAAACGCGTATGGAGAGGGAGGAGCTAGAACTGACACGGTCTTCAGAAGCAGGAGCATAGAGATCAGGAGAGACGCCAGTGTGACATCACGAGGCTTAGAGCGGGCTGACTTCAGTTACCCAGAGAGGTGAGCAGAGCATATTCTGCAGTGCTGGCCACCTCAAGCTGAGATAGAGGAAGCTATAGCAAATAGAGGGGGCGAATCTCGCAGAGTAACTACTGAGTTAGATGCCACTTCAGGGTTTGCAAACAACAATAGCACCATCCTCCCAGAAGCCTGCCTACCTGATTGTATCAAGCTGCGGACGGCACATTGTCAGCTGTTTTTATACAGCCTGGTTTATGTGAGTAAGCCCTTGGCTGTTTTTTATTTTTATTGTAATAAATTTTAATCAATCTGCACCATCATCTTTCATGTTATTTCCTTTCTGGGAACACATGGGAACTATGACCAAGTGGTAATGCTGTGAACAGACAGAAAACCTGGAGGATAGACATACAACACGTGGGATTCGTGATATCTGGAAGAGAAGAGGTTAAAAGCACAGATTGTCTCAAAGGAACAATAACACAGCAAGTCTGTAAGTTCATTACTTTAATCTGTTGTGGAGTTATTTATGGATTCTTGTGGCTGCGCAATGGTCTTTTCCTTTTTGTCCATTACATACTAGGAGGAGTTCGGAACCAGCAGCCAGCAATTGGATCACCATCGCTCCATCAGCTGGAATATTGAAAAGAACTTTCCATATCTATATGGACTAATCATTGGACTGGGGTATTGTTGTAGCCTGAAGCGCCGGGTTATTGCATTTTTTGTATAATTGCTTGTAATGAGTTTGTGAGGAATTTGTTTGGCAGAGACCCCGTGGCAGCTTTCACTTAGCAATAAGCTTATTATTCACATATTGTATTTACACTTTATATATTTATTTTTGCGCTGAGTTATAGGGTATATCTTTTTTTAGTTTCTCATTCATTTTAGCCTTCTTCGCCGCTTTTCGGACAGGAGAGTTAGTCTGCATATCCAAGAAGGGAGGGAGTGGTTTGCAGCTCACGTACGTAAATCTACGGGAAGGCTGAGACTGCTCATTCGTAGGTCAAAAACAGATCAGAAGGGAAAGGGAGCATGGATTTCGCTGAGGGGGTTGCCAGGAAGCCCAGTCAAGGCGCTATGAGTGTATTTGGGATGCAGGCCAGACAAGGAGGGCCCACTGCTGTTACACGCAGATGGGGGGGGGCATTGTCGAGATTCCAATACTTGCAGGTCTTCCGGATGTGCCTTAAACAATAGGGATTAGTGGGAGTTCAATACGGAACACTCTTTCCGCATTGGGGCAGCGACGGAGGCATCACACATAGGTCTCCCCCCACCAAGAATCCAAAGAACAGGTCACTGGAAATCAAACAGTTACCAGTCCTATGCAAGTCTTCATTAGTAGGGAACGACATCGTATTGGCATAAACCCCACCCACCCCCCTTTTCGTGCCCCCTTAGATTTCGCAGATACATGGATCGTGGGGGACTCACTCATACCCTGGGCAGGGAAGAGGGCATTCTCTCGTCTGTACGGGGGAATCTGGGGTTGCGTGTGGAGCAAGGAAAGGTATTTTGGTGGGAGAGGAGAGGGATGCGGTCGGGACAGCTGTTCCCATGGCTGATTTCTTTGGCCAGAGACAGGAGAGCACCACGGATACTCATTATGCACACTGGGGGGAAAAAAATGGCGACGGTGCGCTTCATCGAGTTAGTCCAGATCAAGCAGGACCTGGCACGGATTCTCTCTATCTGACCAGGAAGCCAAATAATATGGTCAGGTATGATTTGCAGAACAGTGTGGAGTGGCACATGTAATCCGGGCAGAGTCGACAAAGCGCGCATCAAAATAAACAGAATGGTGTGGAACTTTGTATTACAATGCGGGGAGTGGGTCGTCAATCACCCAGATTTTGATCACGAAATAAGCGGATGGGGTTCATTTATCGGATATCAGATTGAACATGTTCAATAACGAGCTGCAGGATGGTGTGGAGAACGTCATTGCGAGTCTTGTGGTAGGGGCCTAATTTAAGGGGTTTAACTAGTCCTGTCATGGCAGCATTGGGGGAGGAGGGGGAGGTGAAAGTGCTTGTCCTTGACAGAAGGGGCTTGGGGTTGTTGAAGGGGGCAAGTCACCGGGACGTACTTCCGGGAGCCCTCTTGCGATGCCAGCCCTAGGCACGGCGGACATTTTACTTAGCCCACTACCGAGTATTCTGGCAGGGACTGGCAGTTACACTATCTCTATTTATAAATAAACAAAACCATGGCATTAATACCTCCAGATTGCGTCTTCTCATTATTTGTATGTTCTGTGTGGGTATTGGTAAAGGGGAAAGGGGGGGAAGCTTGTGCTTCCCTGGTCAGGAACTGCACGCACATCATACTCAAAATTAAAACAGGACAAATAGTAGCAAGCAGCCATGACAGCAGTGAAACAAGAACATGGGAACACCAATACATTTAAAAAAAAAAATAAATGAAAATAAGATGGTCTCCTGAACAGTATCAAAAAACAGGATTAATGCTGCACACCATAAACTGAAAATTCTAACTGATACTTGCTGTTATCTGATCCAGGGGAGTCCCTGTCAATGAAAGACTCCAAAGTCAGCAAAAAACGGAAGGTTCATGGCTCTACGGATTGAAAGAATTTATTATATATCAAATACACAACGTTTCAACTTGAGAAAGACCACTTTTTGATGGTTGAAACGTTGTGTATTTGATATAATAAATTCTTTAAATCCGTAGAGCCGTGAACCCTCCGTTTTTTCTCCTGAACAGTATCACAGATTTTTAAGAACACTTAATTATCCGTGGACTATTACCTGCATTGCAAAGAACACATAAGGGGGAGGAGCGTGTGTATGTGTATATATAAGTGCCAAATCAAGATCTGGGCTCCTATAAGCTTGATTGGGATGCCTCTAGATTTAGATTTCCTCTAGCGTAAGACTTTACGAGCAGCGCCCTCATTACATTTCTGTATGTTTGTGCATGATTTTCTTCGTAATGTAACTGTTTATGTAATTATCAAATCGCAGTGCCCCATTGTACCACGCTGAAAAATATGTTGGTGCTTTACAAATAAAAAAAACAATGATAATAAGAATTGTGGCTCTGCTGAATGAGATATGGGGGTGTTGTGTCTCTGGCCTGCAAAAACTAAAATATAGGCTGAAAATGTGTGTCTATTCTTGCAGCCCTGAGGTGGATATAGACGCTCAATATATGTAGAAAATAAACACATTTTATATAGAACAAGAACCTTTTAATACAATATTGAAAGTATAATAAATGTGCAAGTTTCTAAGTGGAAAGCAAGATCTAGAAATGTAAAGCCCAATTTCCTTGCCCATTGCCAGACGTGCATTTCTGCTGGCTGCCGTTTGACTGACTACGCATATTTTTTTTTTTTTTTATCTAGACTCGCTGGAGCATGTATCCGGACTGTTATATCCACTTGAACACGTCACAAATTGATGGAGCATTCCATAGCTGTGTGGCTTCAGAAATATAAAACAGCAGTGACATCTACTGGCGAGAAGCAGCATGTGCTGCTGATTTTAAAATCGGTCGCAGCTGTTTGGCATGTGACGTACTTTCAAATCTGACTTTCATCTGACCTATTTCCAGAGAGCCTGGGAAAAATCTTGTAACCCCTCCTGTACTGAACGGAAACATGAACACTTGGAGGCCTCCTCACACCTGACAAATACATCCGCCCTCACTCTTAGGCCCTTGTTCAATATGCTGTGAAGGGGTCTGCCCCTTGCTCAAGAACTTTTAACCCCTTGGGGTACACGTTCAGAAGCCACTATGCACATGATGCAATAAAAAGCAACTATCATGCATAAAAAGTGTTTAGGAAACAGAGATGCATTCTGATTTTCTTGAAAAGCCTTGCATGGTATTTTTGTCTTATATGTGCCATCCGAAAAATGTTTCCATACAGAGTAATACCTAGATCTACATGGAATGAGAGATGGAAAACCAGCTGTTAACTGTTTTTTTTTTTGTTTTTTTTTACAAACATGACGTACTGAAGGAAATATAACATTAAACTATATTTCTATGGGTGACATTGAAGATGGCTGATTGCAATGTTTTCCATTTATCTTCTTAAGAAGAGAACAGGGGTTCCCAACTCCAGACCACAAACACCCCAACTGGTCAGCTATTAGGGATGTCCCTGCTTGTGCACAAGTGGCTCAATCAGTGGCTCAGTCATTTTCAATGAACTTCCTGTGCTGCTCGGGACTCTGAGGACTGGATTGGAAACCACTGCCCTAGCATAGGCATTAAAGCAGCAAAACTTTTTTTTTTTTAACCAAAATCAGTACTGTAGTATTAGATAATACTTACTGCAGTTTTTATATTATTCAACCCTTAATGACATTAAGTTCTAAAGCCTCCATTGATGATTTCTATAGCAGGTTTTAACCCACCTCCCCAGCAGTGCAAGATATTTGCAACATTTTCCTGTTTGAATCATTTTTTGCCAATATTCTCAGCAGTTTGAGCTGTAAACTGTAACAATAGATATTACCTTTGTAATATAAAGATACATTGTAGCTGCTGAGTTATACTGACTGAAGCAGCCATTACGTTAGGCACACAATCAGGATTTTGACAGATTTATAACTGGTGCACCAAACGATTGCCAGCTTAGGTAAGAATGTAGAATAATATATTGGCACATGCTTTACAAATAAGAATAATAGAGGGAATGAAGTATTGCTGCTTTAACAGCCAACAAATTAATATATAACCATATGCCCTGTGTAAACCTCTCTCCTAACTCTTTGTTTCTCCATATATGTACTCCCCCAAATCAATTACGGTCAAAAGCAAGGTAAAAGCAACAATTATGGAAGTAGAGTACATTAACACCCCAGTAAGGACATTCACATTTAACGTCTTATGCAAACACACCCAGCATTTAAATACAGAGCTGAACCTGATGACACACTCATTTAAGCATCGGTATTCAAATTCACTCCTCGATGACTACTAACAGACCGGGTTTTCATGTTATAATTAAAATAAAAACTAGGCTATTTTATTCAGATGTGTTAATTAGAGAAGTATTGAAAACCTGGCCTGTTGGTAGCCCTCGTCTCAAAAGGGGTTCAAAATATGCAGCTTCATGGAGTAGTAGCGTATATTTGAACCCTTACTATGCTGGAAGACTGGCAGCCCCCGGTCACAGTCAGTCCCCCAGAGATGGAAAAACAGTAGTTAGTGGTGAACCCTTGGCAATGAGGGGAAATGTAATTATGTTCCTTAAACATCATAAGGGCACCCTAAAAGAGATCCATCATAATATCTCAGACATGAAAAATGCTAACTGGGTGAAAGCACGTCCCAAAGCTAGAAGAGAGTGAATTCTGCACCTCATCTGCAGAGGATCGTGCAGAACAATATGTACCAGTTACAGAACATTTATATTATAGAGGACACAGATGAACATTTGATCTGCCATTCATTTACCATTATCAACCTGCCTCAGGTCATCATGAGACTTTAGTCCAATCCTTGTTTTCTAACTATGATCCTAAATGCATTCTGGTTGGAAATAGTATAATGCACAGACATAGCCTGTTTAACCTGTGACCACGACAGGAAAACCTTTCAACTTTGGTCACGCAGGCAGGCCGTTGTTATTTACATTCCGTTACTTTCTCGGGAGAGCTGAACATGGTCACAGGGAAAGTATTTCTGAAAAATTGAGATTTGGAAACACAGACTAATTGCATCAAGGCAAAAAGCCATTTTGGCAATACTGATAAATGCTTAAAAATCCAATTGGAGCACACACAAAAAATGACATGTTATCCTCATGTGGGGGAGGAAGGAGACAAGATAGTGAATGCTTATCCCCATTCAAAATATGCAGATGTGTTGTTTTGAAACTTATTTCACATGCAAGCTACATAATTCAACCACATTAAATATTCCTAAAAACCTCTGCACAGGACAACATTGCCAGTTAGATGTCATGAAGTATGAACTTATCTGGTCTCATGAGGCATGTTTAGGTTTAAAGCAAGGCCATTTTGACAAAACTCCATGTCATGCTGTGATGACAATGTTGCTTCTGTTTCTGGCTGTGTGCTTTTGGTTTACTGCCCATGTGTGTTTCCAAGTGGGGCTTCACCTTCAATGTCCAGGATTTCTGCCACCCCTATGTGCCAATGGCTTGGAATCCAAAACCCGGCAAGTGCCCAGAACCCTCCAACCCGGGTCCCTAAAAACACTCAGGTTATTTTGGGATGACGTGACCGTAACTACATAGGTAGGGTGACCAGATATTCAAATGTAGAAACCGGGACACATTACAAAATTATTTATAAAATAAATAGTCTAATGGTATATGTCTAATAGCATCGCCATGTATGCTTATAACTTGCTTATCTCCAGCAACTTATTCTTTGCACAACACTAATATGTCATGAATATCAGTTCTGTATCAGAAATTGATGTTCTCGTGTTCTCTTTATTCATACCAACATCTTCTCAACACACTATCCTTCACCCACTTACCACACTGAGAAAATACAACTCACAGTACATTACTGTGTTACATATACTGTAGCTACCCGCAGTTAGAGTTTACCAATATATTTAAAATATTTACTCTTTGATATTATCAATCACATAAAATACAGTTTTAAGCGTGTCCAAACAGGGAACAGCTAAAAACCAGGACATTTAAACAATTTTGAGAAAATTGACAGGGCACCGGGACGTTTAATGAACTTCTAGGACCGAACCGGGACATATGGTCACCCTAAAAACATAGGCCATCCAAATAGAGTCCAAAACAAAACCTCATCTAAGCTTCCTGCTTGGATCAGATCTAGTCTCATGGTATTTCCCCCTTCATTTTTGTATGCCCCCTCCCTTCACTTGCAACCATGGGAGTGGGATTAGGCTGTAAGCACTGCACTTTAATTTATTTAAATTTTAATTAATTAAAAAAATTTTTTTACAATTCTAACAAAAAAAAAAAAAACAAAGCGAGAGACAAATTAAGCAGAGGAAAGTGGCAGGAAGAAACAAAGGCCTAGATCCATAAAAGGGTGCTAAGTTTTAGGATGCCTCAGCTCTCATTTATTTGAATGGCAGTAAAGGTGTGTGCTAAAGCTTAGCACCTTTTTGTGTATATGGGCCAAAGAGACCGAAATCAAGCAGAGAGAAACACAGATCAGATCATACTGCAGAAGGCCAGAGAGAAAGACAGCAGTTACTCAGTCTCTAATCTCTTCTCTATAATTTATAAATACAGTTATATAGAGATATATATTAAATGCAATATTATTATAATTATATTATTATTACTGTTCACATGTGCAAAGTTTTTTAGCTCAGGCCCTCCAAAACGTAAAACCAGGAGAGGAAAAAAGAAATTTAAGAGCAAAGAAAAGCTAAGACACACCCAACCAATAACTGACCACGATACTGCTAATGATGCCCTGCAAGTTTTTAACCTCTCTAGCCATACTTTCAGTGAGGTTCAATTGAATTTGTTAAAGAAAGGCTTATCCTTTTCACCCACTTCAGATTTTAATTTATTTGAGTGGGTAAAGGATTTAAATCTGTTCGGGAGACGGTTACTGCTGCACAAATTCTACTCTAAGCGTGCAGTGGCTAACCCGAACGCACTCACTGATGATCTGAGTTTACAAGAAAAACATGATGTTGAGGACCTATGTCAATTATTTGACCAAAACACCACACCGGATAGTGACATAACAGGTCCCTTTACACATCTGAAATCCAGGAGTCACTTTACCCCACCAATTACCACATGTCCAGCCGTTGAACTATTTGTCGCTTGTGTTACCAAGGATTTAGAAATAGAGCCAAAACACTATAAGTCCGACAATAACCTGACAGCTGATGAAAGAACTGGCCTAAGAGACCTGATGTCTAACAAAGCCTATACCATTAAACCATCGGATAAAGGTGGCAACATCGTGATTCAAAACACTGAAGACTATGTTAGTGAAAACATGAGGCTTCTTAGCGATAAAGACTGCTATGAGACTCTAGATCGCAGCCCAACATCTCAATACAAAATAGAATTGCTAGACATCTTACAGAATGCCCTCGACACCAATATGATAAGCCGAAGTGAGTTTGACTTTATGTACCCGAAGTCACCCACGGTGGCAACATTCTATACTATGCCAAAGGTACATAAAAAGTTACAGTCACCTCCAGGTCGTCCAATAGTTTCGGGCAACAATTGTTTGTCCGAAGGCAGCAGCATTTACTTGGACAAGGTCCTAAGGGATTTCGTTATTAGTCTCCCATCGTATGTTCAAGATACGAAAGACACACTGAAGAGACTTGATGGGATCCATGTTACATCCCAGACCATTCTTGTAAGTTTAGACGTTGAGTCATTATATACCTCCATAGTTCACAAGAATGGTCTTACTGCTGTCAAATACTTTCTATCAACCAGGGACTGTAGGTTTAACAGACATAACTCATTCGTGTTGGAACTGCTTAATTATGTTCTAACACATAATTACTTTGTCTTTGATGGGCTGTATTACCACCAGACCCAGGGTACCGCTATGGGCACAGCTTGCGCCCCCACGTATGCCAACTTGTACCTGGGCTGGTGGGAGCATAGCCATGTCTTCAATGAGGCTCTCTCTATGTACACTGACCACGTTTCTATGTGGATCAGGTACATAGATGACATTTTGCTCCTATGGGAAGGCCCTATCCAACTTCTTCATGAATTTGTTGAGAAACTAAACACCAATACTCTCAACCTGAGGCTTACGACTGTGCTGAGCACCACGTCAATAACATTTCTAGACCTTAACATCTATGTGGACTCTGATCGTAATATCCAAACCAAGGTCTATAGAAAAAGCACAGCGACTAACAGTCTGCTGCTTGCTCAAAGCCAGCACCCCAGTAGCCTCATTACAGGCATCCCTATAGGGCAATATCTCCGACTTCGGCGGAACTGCTCTACCATTGAAGAATTCATAAATCAATCTAAAGAACTTAGATCTAGGTTTCTTAATCGTGGCTATAACATCAAGACACTGAACAAGGCTTACCATCGGGCACTACATAGTGATAGGTGTTCACTTTTGTCCAATAACAAGGTTAAATCTAAGGACAAAATTATTAGAGTCATAGGCACCTACAATAAAAGATGGAGGGCCATCAAAAAGATCTTCGCTAGACATTGGCATCTCCTTCAAGCGGATGATGACTTGGTGAAGGTTATAGGCTCTAAACCCACTATTACTAGCAGACGGTCCAAAAATCTACGAGACTCACTCGTAAATAGTCACTTTCAGCGTCCAAGGATTACAACTTGGCTGAGCCCTGTGAAGGGCATGTATCGCTGTCAAGGGTGCAAAGCATGCAGACATATTGACGTCGGCAAAGTGTTCCCAAACCATGACAGTACATCTCAATTCTGTGTGGACAGCTTTATCAACTGTCGGACTCCCAACGTTATCTATCTTGTCACATGTAATTGTGGCAAGAGATACGTTGGAAAAACGACAAGACAACTCCGCAGACGTGTTCTAGAACACATTAATTCCATCAAGCACTCCGCCGAGACTTCAGTCGCTAGACACGTCACACAATATCACAACGGCGATATTAGTGTAATCAAGTTCATGGGCATTTATCAGTTGAAATGTCCCATGAGAGGGGGTAATATTGACCAATCTCTGCTTCGTATCGAAGCAGAATGGATCTACAAACTTAAAACTAGGAGCCCCAATGGACTCAATGAGGGGTTCACTTTCACACCCTTTATTTGACCCAAGAGCACTTCCTGTGTGGACCTTGATATTCATATTTATCCTTCATCATCTCTTTTGTAGGTTAGATGTGAATATATAATTTACATATGCGATAACTTCATCAACAGCCAGGCTAGCTTCCATGCTCATTTTGCTGGTTCCCAGCTGTAGGTATTGATATAAACTATAGGATTACTAATATTATTTATTACATTATTGACTGTAATACCAGAGTTCTAAACACTCAATAGTGGTGTTTGGTCGTTGTGTACATGTGTATATGCGTATAACTAACTTGGTTCAGAAAATAACTTCACGCATATATACACTTATTTGTTTCTTAAAATTTGTTTTATTTTCATTTTTATCACTACATTAAATTGTGACACACTGTGGAGGAAATAACACTGGGGGACCATATATATATAACAAAAGAACTATACACAAGTAATCACTTCATAACATACAGTGGACTAAGGTCCTGCCATCCCTTTTCTATCCCTGTTAAATGCAGTACCTATATCCTTGTGGCATGGTTTAAATATCATGTCACTTAAATCAATATACCAAGCATCCTTCTCCCCCTGTCTGCGCATGCGCGATGAAAAAGCGTTCTGACAATCTTAACTGCCTCAGCGCACACCCGCTAGCAGTATAGGACATCTGTTTTTACTTCAGAGTCCTCACGCATGCGCTATGCGAGGCGTGATTAGCTATCTAAGATGAGAAACTTTCAGAGTCCCGGCGCATGCTCAGTGAGTTCCAGCGGATCCATTGGCAAGTTGCCCAGTTCCTGCGCGTGCGCGGGGCGCTGTGTCAAGGAAGGGGGACTCTTAACTGCCCACGCATGCGCAGGACGCTATTTTGAGTGCAGACGTATAACACTATGTCCCCAGGCATGCGCAGCTGAAGGGCTGATGATCAGAAGCTTCTAAGTCCCTGCGCATGCCTTCATTACGTTACTAGCACCTTGGCAAATATTTTCAAAGTGCCCACGCATGCGCACCAGGACTAGGGGGGTTCTGCTCCGTTTACTAACACCCTGCACATGCGCAGTGCAGTTCTACACACCGATTTTATAGGTGAGTTATAAGAACTAAAAACAACAGTACAAATATAATAAAAAGACACTTTATCATCAGAATTTGTAGTTAATTGTCTTTACTGCTGACTATGGCTATATGTGTGTTTAGGAGGTGTACTTAGGTGTATGATGCACTGTTTATGTGCAACAGCTGCTAATCATTAATGACCAATTAAGGTACTGCTGGGGTATAAAAGGTTTCAGTCCCCTCTCCCCCAGTAATAATAATTTGTCCCTGAAGAAGCTCTTTTGCTGGAGGGAAACGCGCGTTGGACGCGCAGTTGTGTCAGTCTCCTACTTGGAGCTGTTTTAATGTAGTGCCTTAAGTCTCGGACGCGCAGTTGTGTCAGTCTCCTACTTGGAGCTGTTTTAATGTAGTGCCTTAAGTCTCCTGGTTTTATCTATGCAGACGGCATTAGCTTGATAAATATAACAACAGGCAGTGAGTCTGCTTTCCTGCTATACACATTACATGATATATACACAATCTGAGCCTCTTTGCTGAGAAACTCTATGTCAATGGCACCGCGAGTTCCAGCCTAACTATACTGAGGGTATTGTGGATTGATTGTGTTTGTATCAGCGTCACTTCTCAAACATATGCACTTAACACATAGGTGTTCGCTGCTATATATATCATTGCAGGATTGCTGAGTCTGTGACCGGTTAAAGGCTCACTGGGCAGTGAGTCTGCTTTCCTGCTATACACACAATCTGAGCCTCTTTGCTGAGAAACTCTATGTCAATGGCACTGCGAGTTCCAGCCTAACTATACTGAGGGTATTATGGATTGATTGTGTTTGTATCAGCGTCATTTCTCAAGCATATGCACTTAACACATAGGTGTTCGCTACTATATATATCATTGCAGGATTGCTGAGTCTGTGACCAGTTAAAGGCTCACTGAGTAGGATACGGTTACCTACAGTCTGCATATATACTCCAGAGGGGTTAACACCCTGACTTGCAGCATCCACTGTCCTGTCAAACCCAGGAATATTACATTTGGGTTTGTACAATCATACATTCATCTGACATGGTTGCACGTTATTGAAGATTTAATTCATTTTTAAAAACATTTAGTACATTACGTTTGGTAATATATGTTTTAAGTAAATTTATTAAAAGTTAGATTTTATAATATGTAGGTGTGCAGTTAGTGAATTCTTTAGGGGACTCATTCATTTGGTGTTCCCCTTCCCCCTCTTTTTGCCATGTTTAGGTTTAAAGCAAGGCCATTTTGACAAAACTCCATGTCATGCTGTGATGACAATGTTGCTTCTGTTTCTGGCTGTGTGCTTTTGGTTTACTGCCCATGTGTGTTTCCAAGTGGGGCTTCACCTTCAATGTCCAGGATTTCTGCCACCCCTATGTGCCAATGGCTTGGAATCCAAAACCCGGCAAGTGCCCAGAACCCTCCAACCCGGGTCCCTAAAAACACTCAGGTTATTTTGGGATGACGTGACCGTAACTACATAGGTAGGGTGACCAGATATTCAAATGTAGAAACCGGGACACATTACAAAATTATTTATAAAATAAATAGTCTAATGGTATATGTCTAATAGCATCGCCATGTATGCTTATAACTTGCTTATCTCCAGCAACTTATTCTTTGCACAACACTAATATGTCATGAATATCAGTTCTGTATCAGAAATTGATGTTCTCGTGTTCTCTTTATTCATACCAACATCTTCTCAACACACTATCCTTCACCCACTTACCACACTGAGAAAATACAACTCACAGTACATTACTGTGTTACATATACTGTAGCTACCCGCAGTTAGAGTTTACCAATATATTTAAAATATTTACTCTTTGATATTATCAATCACATAAAATACAGTTTTAAGCGTGTCCAAACAGGGAACAGCTAAAAACCAGGACATTTAAACAATTTTGAGAAAATTGACAGGGCACCGGGACGTTTAATGAACTTCTAGGACCGAACCGGGACATATGGTCACCCTAAAAACATAGGCCATCCAAATAGAGTCCAAAACAAAACCTCATCTAAGCTTCCTGCTTGGATCAGATCTAGTCTCATGGTATTTCCCCCTTCATTTTTGTATGCCCCCTCCCTTCACTTGCAACCATGGGAGTGGGATTAGGCTGTAAGCACGGCACTTTAATTTATTTAAAATTTAATTAATTAAAAAAAATTTTTTACAATTCTAACAAAAAAACAAAAAACAAAGCGAGAGACAAATTAAGCAGAGGAAAGTGGCAGGAAGAAACAAAGGCCTAGATCCATAAAAGGGTGCTAAGTTTTAGGATGCCTCAGCTCTCATTTATTTGAATGGCAGTAAAGGTGTGTGCTAAAGCTTAGCACCTTTTTGTGTATATGGGCCAAAGAGACCGAAATCAAGCAGAGAGAAACACAGATCAGATCATACTGCAGAAGGCCAGAGAGAAAGACAGCAGTTACTCAGTCTCTAATCTCTTCTCTATAATTTATAAATACAGTTATATAGAGATATATATTAAATGCAATATTATTATAATTATATTATTATTACTGTTCACATGTGCAAAGCAACATACACGTGGGGATGCATATCTACCTGGCAGGATTCTTAGCTGGGTGCTCAGTCCTTGCTGCAACCTGCACATATTCAGAACAGATGAATAGAGCACTCAAGTCTTAAATAAAACCAGAATCCCCCCCCCTTTCAACATTTGGTGTCTAAACCTGTACTGATAAAGATGTTTACACAACAAAACATTGACACGCACATAAAGCTTCATATTTTATTTACAACTGATGTGCCCCCCACTATTCACATATACAAAAGGAACATCTGACTTCTCTCTACTTAGTATACAAACCAATCAGTACCAGTTGTTTTGACACTGTTACATTACACCAGTGTTGGGTAAAGTGGTTAGTATACAGTACACATAGCACCATCTAATCTCGGCTAGTATACGAAGTCATGTAGTTGGATTCTGTTTTGGTCTGCTGTAGAAGCCAGACTAACATAACTAGTGGAATTTCACCTGTTTACACCCTTTTGCTTGAGGATAGCAGGGCAAATTATGGGTTTGCTGCAGGTCATTCAAATTTCTGCATGTTGTAGCAGAATGATGGAAAGGTCAAAAGATCATGTGTGGCATTGGCAGCATTTCCTGTACAGTCCTTTCATTTAAAAAAAAAAAAAAAACTATGTACAATGAAGTTGATGGCATGTGCGAAATAAGGTATGTGCCCGTTGTCGCCAAGTGCACATACAATATTGGTGCCGCTATTAGATACTATAAAACCTGAAGAGTGAGACACCCAATGAGCAGTGACTAATATAATCTGTGGTCTGACCACTTGTCCCACATGTGTGGTTAAGTGCACACATAACATGATTAAAATGTTCAGGGCCTTCCTAACATAGAACCAGAGTTTCACAGCAGATAAGAACTAATTGGATCACATTTTCTACCCATTTTTCTACCTGCCGTAAAACCTCAAAGGTCTATTTCATCCTAGGCTGTCTTTCATATTTAGCATAGCCTTATATCTATCTCAAACATTCCTTTTTTTTATTCCCTTACTGTATTAACCCAGAAGGAGAAGAGGTGTCCTCTTCCATTTCCTTCACTGAAGATCACGTCGTGCACTCCAAATCCATTAAATAAATACATTGGGGAGGGTGTGGTGTTACTTTCCTATTATCAAAGCACAACTCGAACTAAAAACCTGAAGCTCAACCTGGGAGTACCCCTTAACTCCACCCTCTGCCAACAGTACTCACAATTTTCAATTTGTCCCAGTGTCTGAAGAGATTACAAAAGAGCTCCTCAAATTAAATCTAAGCAGCCAAAGTAGATCTGACTTACTGCAATCAAAGTTCCTATGACTTGGTGCCCCAGCCATTACCAAGACGCTTGCGTCAATAATCAACTATTTTGTCTACAGTCCATATCCAACAGACCTGAAAAACTGCCATAGTTGTCCCAGTCTTCAAAAGTGGAACAAATACACTGTCTCCAACTACAGACTAATCTCTTTTCTCCCAATACTATCCAAAGTCATGAAAAATGTGTTCACTCCCAGCGATTACTATACCACGACAAATTTTCTTAGCCAAATCCAATCTGGCTTTCGCCCAACACTCCACAATAACTAGCCTCATAAAAGTTTGGAACAACTCACTGGTGCAATATTCCTAGATTTTGTAAAGGCTTTTCATACTGTTGATCATGTTATCTTGCTAAACAAACTCCAGTGCTCTGGAAAGGGAACCACGCTTTAAACCGGTTTTTACTACTACCTAGATCAAATGGTGCAGTATAATGTAATGCTGTTGAAGCTAGAGATTATCGGCTAGTACAGGCCTGCCCAACTTGTAAAGTGAAAAGGGCCGAACTGCTCCAAGGAAAAAAAAATTTGGGCCGCACGGGTTAAATCATCATCATCATCATCATCATCATCCTCATATCTCCCCCAGAACCCCTCACTATCAACCTTTACGATACTCCCCATCTATCTCTCATACACCCATCTCTCCCCCTCACCCACACAATACCCCCCTCCACATCAAACACACAATACCCCCTCCACATCCCCCCAGCCCATTCCATGTCAGCAGCCCCCCCAAGTCAGCATCCCATGTCAGCATCCCCCCCATGTCTCTCTTCCCTCAATATAACACTCTCCCCCCTCCCCTAAATCACACCCTCTCCCCTCTCAATATGACTCTCTCCCTCTCCCCTCAATATGACACTCTCTCCCCCTCCCCTAAATCACACCCTCTCCCCCTCTCAGTATGACTCTCTCCCCCTCCTCTCATTATGACTCTCTCCCCTCCCCTCAATGACACTCTCCCCCTCCCCTCAATATGACACTCTCTCTCCCTCCCCTCAATATGACACTCTCTCTCTCCCCTAAATATGACACTCTCTCTCTCCCCTCAATATGACACTCTCTCTCTCCCTCCCCTCAATATGACACTTTCTCTCTCCCTCCCCTCAATATGACACTCTCTCTCTCTCTCTCCCTCCCTCCCCTCAATATGACACTCTCTCCCTCTCCTCAATATGACATACTCTCTCCCTCCCCTCAATATGACACTCTCTCCCCCTCCCCTAAATCACACCCTCTCCCCCTCTCAGTATGACTCTCCCCCCTCCTCTCATTATGACTCTCTCCCCCTCCCCTCAATGACACTCTCTCTCCCTCCCCTCAATATGACACTCTCTCTCCCTCCCCTCAATATGACATACTCTCTCCCTCCCCTCAATATGACACTCTCCCCCTCCCCTCAATATGACACACTCTCCCCCGCCCCTCAATATGACACACTCTCCCCCTCCCCTCAATATGACACACTCTCCCCCTCCCCTCAATATGACACACTCTCCCCCTCCCCTCAATATGACACACTCTCCCCCTCCCCTCAATATGACACACTCTCCCCCTCCCCTCAATATGACACACTCTCCCCCTCCCCTCAATACGACACACTCTCCCCCTCCCCTCAATACGACACACACTCCCCCTCCCCTCAATACGACACACACTCCCCCTCCCCTCAATACGACACACACTCCCCCTCCCCTCAATACGACACACACTCCCCCTCCCCTCAATACGACACTCTCTCCCCCTCCCCTCAATATGACACTCTTTCCCCCTCCCCTCGACACTCTCTCCCCCCCTGCAACTCATCATACCCTCCCCCTGCAACTCACATCACTTCTCCCCCTGCACCTCACATGTCAGCAGCCCCCCCCTCACATGCCAGCAGCCCACCCCCCCTTACTTGCCAGCAGCCCACCCCCCCTCACATGTCAGCAGCCCACCCCCCCTCACATGTCAGTAGCCCACCCCCCCTCACATGTCAGCAGCCCACCCCCCTCACATGTCAGCAGCCCACCCCCCCTCACATGTCAGCAGCCCACCCCCCCTCACATGTCAGCAGCCCACCCCCCCTCACATGTCAGCAGCCCACCCCCCCTCACACGCCAGCAGCCCACCCCCCCTCACACGCCAGCAGCCCACCCCACCTCACATGCCAGCAGCCCCACCTCACATGCCAGCAGCCCACCCCCCCTCACATGCCAGCAGCCCACACCCCCTCACATGTCAGCAGCCCACCCCGCTCATGTCAGCAGCCTAACCCCCCACCTCTGCACCAGCCCGTTTTTCACACACACACACACACACACCTCTTTTAGATCAGCACATCCTCGGTACTAAGCCCCGCCCCCAGCATCCTGCTATTGAAAAAGAAAATACTAACGGCTGCCGCATCCTCCTCATGCTGCTGCTGCCCCCGCGCACCGCAAAACCCGGGGGCAGGGTGGAGGGGGGGTGTGAATCGCTACCATTTTTTAAAACTTCAATATGACACACTCTCCCCCTCCCCTCAATATGACACACTCTCCCCCTCCCCTCAATATGACACACTCTCCCCCTCCCCTCAATATGACACTCTCCCCCTCCCCTCAATATGACACACTCTCCCCCTCCCCTCAATATGACACGCTCTCCCCCCCTGCAACTCACATCATACCCTCACCCTGCAACTCACATCACTCTCCCCCCCTGCACCTCACATCACTTCTCCCCCTGCACCTCACATGTCAGCAGCCCCCCCCTCACATGCCAGCAGCCCACCCCCCCTCACATGCCAGCAGCCCCCCCTCACATGCCAGCAGCCCACCCCCCCTCACATGTCAGCATCCCACCCCCCCTCACATGTCAGCATCCCACCCCCCCTCACATGTCAGCAGCCCACCCCCCCTCACATGTCAGCAGCCCACCCCCCCCTCACATGTCAGCAGCCCACCCCCCCTCACATGTCAGCAGCCCACCCCCCTCACATGTCAGCAGCCCACCCCCCCTCACATGTCAGCAGCCCACCCCCCTCACATGTCAGCAGCCCACCCCCCCTCACATGTCAGCAGCCCACCCCCCCTTACATGTCAGCAGCCCACCCCCCCTCACATGTCAGCAGCCCACCCCCCATCACATGTCAGCAGCCCACCCCCCATCACATGTCAGCAGCCCACCCCCCGTCACATGTCAGCAGCCTACCCCCCACCTCTGCACCAGCCCGTTTTTCACACCCACCCCCCACCAGCCCGTTTTTCACACACGCACACACCTCTTTTAGATCAGCACATCCTCGGTACTAAGCCCCGCCCCCAGCATCCTGCTATTGAAAAAGAAAATACTCACGGCTGCCGCATCCTCCTCATGCTGCTGCTGCCCCCGCGCACCGCAAAACCCGGGGGCGGGGTGGATCGCTACCATTTTTTAAAACTTTTTTTTAAAACTTTTTTTTAATTATTATTTATTTAATTAATTAATTAACTGGCGGCCGGCCGGAGTCATCGCGGGCCGCACAAAGAGGCCAGGCGGGCCGTATGTTGTGCAGGCCTGGGCTAGTATATGTAGCAGAGAGTACAAATTTAAGTTGAGAGGTCAAATAGTCATGTGTGTATGTATTGTATGTATGGTATGTATGGTATGTATGTGTGGCCAGTATTATTATTCATATAATTATCATTTAAGTGTATATCATTTGTAATTAGATTTACAAATTGTAAAGAAGAGATTAGAGCGGAGTATAACTTCTGTGCGCACTGCATCTATATTTCTGGCCGCCCCTTTCCTCTGATTGGTATTTGGTGTACAGTAGATACACAAACACCAGTGAAAAGTGATTTGCATCAACGTTGTCAGTTTCAGGCAAGTCAATTGGGGGGGGAGTAGAGATTAGGAATGGAGTTCAGTATAATATTACAGTAGAATGCTTTAAAGCTTGCCTCTGTAAATGGCGTTTTCCTGTCTTATTTAATTTCACCAGGTCATTTAATTAAACTTAAACATTGCTCCTATAACCCGGACCAGTATAAGTTCAAGTTAAACCAAGTGGGTTCTGTGAGATATCATCGGCGACCTCACAAGTTATGGAACCAAAAGAAGCCCTCAGATCCTTTGCTCCTGACCAATGTGCACAGGGCTTTCTGTGTCTGCAATGTGCACCTTCAGCACTTACACCTGTAAATGAAATGATGTGGAATGCTGCCAGAAACCAACCAACAATACATACCTGGATTTTTGTACATCCTAGTGATCACCCTGACAAGGGGGAGGTGTGGCATGTTGATTAGGACCTGTGCACTCCTTGCTCTGCTGTGTGGCACTTGATCCCAAATGTATACCTGGAAGGAAAGCAGGAGCACAAGGACATGGTAGATAGGACAGATAAGAGGGAAACATTTCCGGAGGATGAAGTATGGAGTGATGGTGTAGCAATCCCAGGAGAACATGTGACAGTTCATTACCATAACCTTGGTCGTGAGGTGCCTGATTAAATATGTTCCAAAAATATTGTGACTGATCACACCGCGATCGACCATGTTGGAATATATGACATCAGGCCATAACAAAGACAGAGAGCAATAGACAAGACTACATGGGCCAAATATTAATTATCTGCTGGGAACTTCAGTTTAAGAAATCATTCTGTGCCACACCTTCGCCTAAACTTCAATACTACAAAGGCCTTTATTTTAAAGGCTCGTAAGGATGTTTAGACAAAGCTAAATTGTTTAGGACTCATTTATTGATAAAATCAAAAATACAATTTTTTGTTTTAGGAAAATTCATTGAAAAAGTTTGCATTTCCATAAATCAAAAGTGCTAAAGCACAAGTTTAAAACCATGCTGCATTCCAGATGTGGCTTCTCCAGCTCTGTTAGGATATTTGTTGCAAACTTTTAAAAAACATATTTTTAAGGGGTTCCTTAAACCTTTCAAAACCAAGTATTTGTGGCATCAAACGCTAGTTTTTAAAATTAAGGTTTTGAGGAATAGGAGCCCCTTCGAATGGCAGCGAGCTGGACACAGTCATTAGCAGTCCCGCATGCATCCTCTCATTCACGCGCAGCTGGCAGCCATCCTGAAGCATGCGAGCTGCTATCCGGGCAATGTTCTTGGAGTCATCAAGGCCACTGTGCGGTCGCCCGTCGTACTTCATTCCCAGCTTTTCCAGCATGATTGTTAACTTTGTCTGGTTCCTTGGTACCTGCTCAACAAAAAATAAAACACCATTAAACAAAATGAAAGCAGCGTCCGCAAATATATGATTTTGATAATTATACAGATATATTCAGAGATAGATGGATATATACACACAATCCAGATTATTTACTTATTCCCGTGCCATGGAACAACACACATTGTCCTCCCCTATACATATTCTTCACCTACTAGGTGTGCAGTCAAATTCTAGAAATACACAACAGATTCGTTTTCTAGATTTGGGTAGCAAAGTTATTCAAGATAATGTAAACAGTCCAAGTTGAACCTCATACCGTAGGATACTTTTTTTATTCTGCCTTCATCATGTCTCATAATACTACACTACTACACTATTCTTTATCCAGATCACACACTGCACTAAATAAATAAGGATTTTGAGATATATTGATATAAAAGTATTTTTGCATGGAAATTATGGCGTTCTTTAATGTTGCATCCAGCAGCATTTATCATTGCGCTGCTCGGACTAAATGTTTCTGGATGACGTCACTGTTTGTGGAACACCATGATGAGTTGTGAATCGCTAAACTGTAACTGGATGGGGCTATACAGACCTTGTAAAAGTTCCCGTAAGATTTGCGAATATTGATCCACTTCTTTGCAAATCGAGGGTATTTGATGCGGCTAGTACGACACTGCATATTCAGAAACTTGCTCATATCCCACGACCTAAAAATTGAGGCATACAAATACTGTAGTGTAAAGTCAGATACTTTGTTTTTAAAATGTATTGGCATGGTGCACTACCTATGAAAACAGATGTCGAAAAACCAAAGCACTTCCAAAAATATATAACATTGTTTTTGTGAGTTAAAGGGAAATCTTTAAAGCAGCAATACTACTTTCCCTCCTTTTTTCTTATTTATATATATAAAGCGTGACAAAGTACAATTTTACATTCTTACCTAAACTGGCAATTGCTTGGTGCTTATTATAAATCTGTAAATATCCTGATTGCATGGCTTGCATAATGGCAGACTTTCAATTTAAATCAGTGTAACACAGCAGCTACAATGTATCCTTAAATTACTAAGGTAACATTATCTATTGTTACAGTTTACAGCTCAAATTGCTGGTGATACTGGCAAGAAATGATCACGAACAGGAAAGTGTTGCACAGATCTTGCTCTGCTGGCAAGGTGGGCTAAAGCCTACTATAGAAATCAAAGAATGCTTTAAAAAAGCTATTAAGAGTTGAATATAAAAATTGAATTAAAAAAAAAAAAAAAAAACCACGGTCACGTATCTAATACTACAGAACTGATTTGTTTAAAAAATAAATTAATTAAAAAAGTGTATATATGCGTGTGGAAAATTAAAATTTCTCAATTGGTATGTTAGAGCTGGATTCTACCATCAATTGCAACAGATTTTAAAATGTAGTAATTGGTATGTCTCCTTCAATCAATTTGCAAAATCTTCAAATTTAACAATTTGGTATGTGTCTGTGAGTTGATTAGGCAGACCCCTCCCTTAATTGTTAGTCAATGTGACTGTTTTAGAATGCTTAAGGCAGAATACCTTGGCTGTGAGCCACATCAAAGTGTGGAGTTAATCTTGGAGTTGAAATTGGAGGTGAAGATTTGAGGAAGATCTGGACTCTGAACAACAACTTTATAACTTTGAGAACTTTACTTTCTAAAAGCTGTGATTCTTTGTACTCTTCCTATCCTCCAATAACTTGGAATCTCTCCTCCTGCATCTCACTATGCCCTCCCTATTGGGTTTACCGTTTACCACATTCCTTTGTGAACGTCTCTGTTCTCTCCAACTTCCCCATTATTTATATACCTCTCTCCCAACAACCCTTAATAAAAAAAACACACACGCACAAAACCTCTATTCACACCCTCTATCTACTCCTTCCTGCTCCTGGGGATCTCCCCTAAGCCTGAAGCCAGACATACACACCCGATCTCACCCATGCCTCCCTGCCATCTCTTCCCCTGTAAATGGTGTTAACCTTTTCATTTAACACTGACTAACCTGAAAACTCGCCCCACAAATAAAACATCCCAATAGCCTGCACTCATGGCCACTGTCCCATAGTCACTTATACCACCCATTGTGGCCAAACACACCCATCTACAGCACTTATTCCCTCGCCTGCTGTCTCTGAAAGTTTCCCCTCAAATCTCTTAGATTGTAACTTCTTCGGGGCAGGGATTTCCTTTCCCATTGTCTGATTTTGCTGCACTTATTGTATTTTTAAAATTCCCTGTACTGTATTATTTGTGAAGCGCCGAGTACACTTTTGGCGCTTTATAAATAAAGACACACACACACACAGTTATAACCGAGGTTGTGCAATTTAAAAAAAAAAAAAAAAAAAAAAAATGGCCGCCGCAATCAGGGACTCCCCGTGCCCACCGGAGGGAAAGAGCTGGGATAACTCTCCAAGCTCTCCCTGAGCCCGACGTCACAGTGGCAGCCCCCCCACAGCAGCACTTACCCAGCATCTGCAGAGCTGATCTGTGCAGAAAAGAGCTGTGAGTCAGGGGGAGGTGTGTGTGTCACGTTAATACCACGTTATAAGCAGATTCGCGAGCGAGATATAAAATTTCACAGGTTTTGCCACTGTATGCATTAAATCCACCCCCCAGAGTTTATATATTAAGACACATCTACCCATTCCCTTGTTAAACAGAACATCTTACCCATCAGTCAAGATTGCATATTTGTACTTGATCCCAAGCTCCTTTTGTCGCATCCAGTCCACAACGTTTTCAAGAACCTCAGGAAATGTGTCCGCTTGGTCTACAATTTCCTGAGGGACAAAAAAAAATCAAAAAAAAATAAATAAATCAAGGAGGGATCATGTGGGAAATAATGTGTTTAAGTTTAAGAACGCTGTAATGGGAATGTTTTAAAGTATTTAGAGGGGAAAATCACTCAAATTCCAAAAAGAATGGAGGAAACATGCTAAGTGAGAATGGCACATGAATATAAACGTGCCTAACAAAAATAAAATAGGAGGTTAAAACCCACAAAAACATATGAATGTCAAATGACTGGGGCCCTAGGAATCATTCGTTCTTGATCGAGGCTGCATTCCATCTCAAAAAAGAAAACCAACTAAAAATTATATCAAAAATCCTATGGCGATTCCTTAAAAAAAATAAAAATACCTAACAAGCAAACAATGTAAATATTTCCAACACATCTGACTTTTTAAACATTTTTCTGGAAGATGGTAACTGCCAGACACTATTTAAAAAAAAAAGAAACATAAATAAAAAAAATAAAAAAACCACTCTACCCCCACATGAATGAGTTTAGCATTAGAACGTCTTTCAGAATGCAACGGAAGTGCCGAGCAAACCAAATGTAATCTATATACAGTTATATACCCAAATGTATGATGTAACTACAAAGTCACCTTTGTTTTAAATCTTTAGCAAATAGTTTTTTGGGGGGGAATTTTTAAAAAGATAAATAAGAACATACCTCATTACCTCATTGAGGTAATTTGTGCATAAGTGCGGCAAACTTCACAAGACGGGTGAGGTTGTTAGACGCTTAAGAGTCCTCTTATGCTTGTGTAAAAATAAAATCATTAGGGAGTCAATCTCTTCTATTTAGAGGTTTCATCACCTACTAAACAATTCAGCTATTAATAAAATCTTCATTGACTGCCAGTAGTGACGAAGTGTACCTGCTACTCCACTAATCTTGCATAGTGTTTCCTAATCTTCCCTACACCCAAATAATTACCTGGGTTATTCCTGTAAGATTAATGCAGAAATCAGATAGCTGCGTCTTGATTTCCGGCCTTACATAACGTTGGAAGGTATCCTCCTGAAAAAACACAAGAAATTAATTAAAATGTAGATGAAAAAACAGTCATGCCACTAACTCAGCAAGCTAGCTAAGCTTTGAGCTATGGATGTCTTCACCCCACCCTCGTATTTAATATCTTTACCAATGGGCTGATCTTAATAATAAAACGTGAAAACGAAGTTGAAACACAAGCAGACTGTGAATTACTGTGGATAATAAGATACAAGACCGCAAAGCATCTGGTAGCAACTCTAGATTCCTCTATTTTTATTGTTTGCAAGGTTTTGTCAGCCAAAAAAAAAAAAACATGAGTTGAACAATTTTAAAAAATAAATAAAGAGGGAACAGGAGGGAAGGAATTGGTCAAGTATTCGCAGATTGTTATGAAACACACTAAAGGAGCATGACCTATTTTACTAAATAAAAAGACGTACATACAAAACTTTTACTATTATATTTACCATAGAATTCATTTTATACTGAACAATATGCCTTTCTCCAATTCCACCAAGGGCGAAATTCCCCAACTGACACAGCAAAAATACTACATTTTCTCATTACAAATGATGGTACTCTACTTCCGTAATCTGACTCTGCTCTTTGATACATTCCCTAAATGTTCTCGCTATGAACAACAGGGTGTCCTCAGACATTTCCCAGTCTATTTGCCACTTCTGAGGGGTCTAACGCATAACAGTCAAAAACGTGGCTTTACTGTCGCACTGAAAGTTCACAGGTTCAGATGCTCACAAGGTTGACCAAGTCTTTCATCTTTCCAAGACACAGAAAATGTGCACCTACTGTATCTTGGTAATAATAGATGACATGGATAAAGCACATAATAGAAGAGTTATTAACACTTGCAAATCCTTATTGTCACTGTATTTACACATAAAAAAAAAAAATAATTACAGAACTCCTTAGTTTCCACCTTTACTCAAAATTGCTAAAATAATGGTTGAAAGTTCAGCCTTGGAAAATAGTGCCATAATGAAATGAAGTGGTACAGCTAAATTTGCTTTAAAAACAGGTTTGGCTAGTCACTGTTCAGATCCCCACCCTCCAACTCCCAGTTCTCCACTTACAATTTCCAATGTCTGTGTATTCAGCAAAACGATGGGGAACTCAATAATCTCATGGACGTAGTCGGGTGGGTTGCCCTCCTCGCAGGTGGCCTCAAAGTCGATGACGCATATGTACTCGTAGTAGCAGTCGGTGATGCTTGCGTCCTTTGGCAACACGTGTGTCAGCTTCTGCTTTTTGTAATAATTCTTTAAGCGCCTTTTCAAAACGTCTTTTACCCCTCTGGATTAGAGTGAGAAAATGTTAAGCTATTTACTACATTATTTTGTTTATGGAGCACTGCATTGAAACGAAAATTAACCATTGCTTACAGACTAGTTTTTTTTCTTATTCGCAGGTAGAATTGGACATTTGGTTGCAGCCACTTTGCTGTGAAAGTCGGCGCCGGCGTTTGACCACCAAGAAACCTTTCACTGTTGCTGCTGAACACTCAGCCACCGGCCGTTTCGCCAATAATTTAAAGGGGTTTTAGCGGTAAGGGGTTAAGTTTTAGGGTAGGAAATTAGGTTAAGGGCTTTTAGGGTAGCGTTAGTATTGGGGGTTTTAGGGTAAGGTTAGGGACTTACCGTAGCGGCGATATGGCTGGCGGAGAGTTGTACCTGCGGAAAGGTGAGCGACGGCTAAATGCCAGCAGTGACTTGGTCACAACAAAACGGCCGCGTTCAAATGTCCTAGGCCGTTCACAGTTCCGTAAAGAGAACTGCGCGGCGTTACAAGGCGGCGTGAATGTGTCTCATACCTGGATCTCTCACTACAGGAAATTACCAACAGGCCACTTTGGCAAAACTGTGTTTATAATGCACCCCCCAGAACAGAGAAGTACTGTTCAGTTTCAAAATTAAATGTGTGAACAAAATAAAAAAAAAGTCTGAATAATATAAAACAAAAAAAAAGGGGGGGGGGGGGGGGACTGTTGAAATGTGTATTGTACTGTATTGCCAGTCTGTTTAGCCAACTGAAGCAGCTCAGTGGTAAGGACACTGCATTTGATGTGGACAAATCCAGTTTAGATGCCCATTTCTTCAAGGTTTGCTTGTTGCCCCAAACTCAAATTTACCTAGTATCAAGTCTATATTCTGCAAGCTTCGACTTCAGCTCATCTTTGTTCATCCGATTTACACAGCCATTTGCAATAGCAATTTCTTTGTACACTGGGTCACTGAAGTTGCCTGCACAAGATGTGATAGATGTGTTGACCTCCTCTTGACCATCAAATCTACTCTGCTTGACCTGCAAACAGAAGGAAGAGGCCTGCAGTACATGGCCATGATTACATTTGACGCACACAAAAGGGGAGGATTGATAAAAAAAAATCTTGCAATACACTGTAGAGTTAGGACATACTTGAAAAAGAGAGGCAACTCAATGTATTACTTCATAGTAAAACATTTTAGAAATAAATCGATTTGAGAACCAATGCGATTCATATACTGAGCACCACCAGAACAGTAATGGAGAAATACTTATCTAGTTGGGGGAAAAAAGTTAGTTTAAAAAATCTCACTAAGGGGCTTAGTCAAACTCCAAGTGCTATTGGACCAAAACTCCCGTTGACTTAAATGGGAATTTTCATCCACAGTAGCAGTTGAAAAGTCCTCTATATACAATATATCAAAATCCAAGCCTTTTCTCCCTTAATTTTTTTTTATTTTTAAAAACACAATAAAATGTTTTTATAGTGTTGGCATGCCTACCACATTAGTAGATTTTAATTACAGAAGTAGGGTATGGGTACATGTAATTTGTTTAGTAGGACTGGTGATAAACTCCCTGTGATAAAAGCATGTATTAGAATGATGGAGTTAAAATACTGTACATCAAATTATTCCAAAACAGAAAAAAGGACAATCCTAATGCTGCTTTACTACATTTTGAAATGAATTTACAGGGCGGTTTGTTTTCCCCTGCCCAGGTGTAATTGAATGGATCTGTGGTGCAAACACTAGGGACGTATCTGTGGTCAGTGTGGACAGAAGATAAATGATTCATTATTAAAAAAACAAAAAATACAACATATATACACTGCTGACAGGGGGGGGGGGGGCGACAGGAGGGACAAATGTCCCAGGCCCGGTGGCTGCGGGGGGACTGGTAGCCGGACAAAACAGTTGCCGCCGCCGGGCCCGGGCTCTCCCCACCTGCAGGCATCTTCCTCTCTCTGTCCCACGCCAGGCCTCTCCGACGTCGGTTCGCTGGAAGTAAGCTTGGCCCAGCTTCCGGCGCGTGGCAGCATGAGTGGAGGCCCGGCGCAAGCTGAAGTCAGAGGGCCCGGCGTGGGACAGAGAGAGGAAAAGGCCTGCATGTGGGGACAGCAGAGGCTCGGCGGCAACTGCACCGTCTGTCTGACCGTCGAGCCTCCCGCAGTCACCAGGCTCAGCCTGTCCACCCCCAAGGTAAGTCTATTTTTTTTTATATGTATTTGGGTGGGAATATATATATTTTTTTAATACATATTCATAATAAATATATTTTTAATACAATTCTCTACATCACTTAGCCATTGGAAAAAGCATCATCTTTAAGTCTGCTCTGATTCTTTCATGAGAAAGTGTATGTATATACACACAGAATCCTTTACTTACCCCTACAAGAAGATCCATGCTCCTCACCATCTTCTTACACAGCTCCTCCTCATCCCCCTGTTCAGGGTGCAGTGGCCGGTTTTCCTTCTGCTCTTCCATCCTGTATGTGCTGGGCTCAGATGTGGCTGTATCCTTCCTCACTGGAATATAACACCCCTGCCTCTTGTCCTACAATGTGGTCAGTGCCCCCAGGGTCTTCATCACACACAGGACCACACCACTCACTTATTCTGCCCCTGGGTGTGTTTTTGTAAGCCTGAAACGGACAGACGTATCAAGTAATACAGGGGACTGATGTAAGGAGTGTGTCTGGAGTAACCCTTTCTTTTGTGTGTAACCAATTCCCAGATGGTTATATAGTATTGTAGTCAACGCTCATACTTTTGTTTCCATTTTCCATTTACAAAGTTATAAAATCAGATGGGTTTGTTTCTTTGTGTGTCTTGTTTATATATTGGCTGTGCGTCAATAAACCGTTGTGTACCGCGGGTGAGAGCACGGCAGCTCTCCGGAGGTACTGCGGCTCCGGCTGCAGAGGTAACAGTCTCTGGTGTCAAACCCTCCTCACACAGGTTCAGCAGCACTCTGCGCGTGACGTCACAATCCCAATCAGACCGCGGGGGGGATCGGGGCCGAGGTTCCGAATCCGAATCCTTTTATTGTTGTTCTTGTTGTAGTCGTTCTCCGAAGATTCTTGTCCGTCCCGCTTTTTGGCTGAGACCCGACGTCACATCCTGCTCACAGGAAACCGGAAGTACTAAGGGAGGGGGAGGCTGAATTGGGCAAATTGTGTGAAAGCAGAAAGGCAAATCGGTCTAGAACTCATGCTTATAAGAATCACGTTAGCGGAAGTGGGACTTCATCACTTATATTGCATTTATTGGTAGCGGGGGTACTCTTGTTTTTTTATTTTTTATTTATAGCACTGTTTCAAATGATTTACTTTCCCCACCCATCAATGACGCATCTTTAGTTGTTGTCCCCCCCCCCCCGCATTAAAGATGACAGCCGGCTGGAGGTTTATGTTTGGGGATGTCAGTGCGTGGATTCAGCTGCAGAATTCGCAGTGTTTTTTTTTTTTTTTTTAATCTCTGCGAAACGAACTAAAAAAATCAATTCAAAGTACAAAATACCTCCTGTTTCTCAGTCCATTATAATGTATTCGTATTATCGATATTTTGTTGTTGTTGTAGAGGTTATAATAGTACATCTCATCCTGTCAGAGGTTTGCAGGGGGAGGTTAGGCTGCGCTCTCCTCTCCCCCACCCCTTTTGTCGGCAACACTTTGTATGTACTGTATGTATGTATGTCTTTGTATCTGTGACACTCAGACAGACAATACACTGAACCAAACTCCTCCCATCCTCCCCTCCTTTCTGCCACAGGCTACCCTCCATTGGCTGCACTGGCAGGATTGAGAGAACCAAAGTATAGAGGAGAACCAAAAAATAGCGATCCTCCTGGGAAAAGATGAAACCACAGCAGAAGTGGCTGCACACTATATCAGCACCTGCCACAAGCTGAGAGACGTCCACTAACCCCCACATCCCTGTGTGAAACTGTTACCCATATACCGTGCAATCATTATACCCTATCCCTAGTATTCGTGTAATTATTGTCCCCCACCTCCTATTATTCACGCTTTGGCAATACTGAAATGTTCTTTCGTCATGCCAATAAAGCTGGTTTGATTTGAAGTAAGCGACACAGTGCTGACTGAGGGTGCGCTTATAGTCCCAGCGACGGGACATCGCATCAAAACAAGTGTATTGAATCCGTCGCGTGCTCCTATAGTAGGGACGACGCGACGGCTTGGTCGCGATCGCTGGATGTCAATGAAAATTGATTTTTCAGCGACCGCAGCGTGACGTCAGTGGCCACGTGGGCCGTTCAGCTAATAAGGACGAACCACTCACGGCCACGCCTCCCGGTCGCGGTCTCTGTCTTTAATACTAAGTAAAAATTACTGGTACGATTGATGACATCACACCGTCGTCGTAGCAAGGACTATAATGCCGCGGTCCAAGTCTGCACCACGCTCGGCGGGGTGGAGGCGCGTGCACAGCGCTTCAGTGCGGTCTGTGGAGAGAGGCAGAGATTGCGACGGGGGGGGGCGTGGTGGGGGGTTTGCAGGGGCGTGGCCATGACCTCAGGTGGCTGGTTCGCCCTCATTGGCTGAACCGCCGTGGGGGTGGTGGTGGCCACGCCTCCGTCGCAAGTTGCATTGGAAAAACCCGTCATAGAGCGTGGCTGCCAAATGCGTGCCAAGGTACCAAGTGGGCCCAGCCTCATTGAGGGGCGGTACTCGTTCGTACAGCGCACGTCGAGCTGTACGCTGTAGAACGCACTGGGACCGCAGCCTAAGCGTGGCCTGATCTGTCAGTCACTGCTGGCGACTGACAACAACTTCCTCAAGCATGATTTGCACTTGTGATAGCAAAGAATTATGGGATGCGGTGGTGACCAACAGGGCAGGCAGCAGCATAGGCTAAAATTGGGGGCGCCGTAAGGGATTTTTCCATCCCTGGTTTTACAAGATCCCTTCATTGACACTGTTTCAGTCAAACTTTCCAAAAAGTTTGAACTTTTGGCGTCGGGTGATCAATGATATGGAATGGGAGGAATCTTCCTTTCGTTCCACTTCCTCATTGAGCGCAGAACACGATTTCCTCTAGAAAAACAAGCCGGAATAAAATGACTTGGCTACTATGCCATTGGGCTCTTGCAGTGCAAGACCCCATGATGTAACTATGTCCATGGGCAAAGGGTTGAAGTAGCAGTACATACATCATTTTGTGACGTCCAGGTTCGAGTTTCAATAAACCAGCGTGGCGCGGGAGCTTTAAACTTCGCAGAGATACCGGCAGCCACTTTGCAGGGAGTGCCCGAAGCTGAAATGAATGGTGTTCAGGTCCAGAAACCACCTGCTTCAAACCTCTGTTAAAAGATAATGAATAAAAAAAACGCACAAATTGCACCTTTAAGCAATCTCATTTTGCCCTTTCCAATGCTGTTTTTTTTATCTGATGCTTCATTCAGGAGATATAAGCGTTTGAAATATTAATTATCTGGGAGGTTAAAATGAAGCTCTCCCCATATCCCAGTGTAGTCAGAAGTTACCATCGTAACCACAGATTCTACAGTTGTCGAAATGTAACAGTAAAAAAAACTTATTGAAGAGCAGAAAATGCTCATGGGGCAAGATATGAGCATTTGAGGATAAAAAGGAATACATTTCCTGCATTGACCATACTTCTATTAAAAAAAAAAAAGTTTGTACTCAAAAATGTTATGTCTAATTTACTTTAACTTAGGCAGAGCTTAGGCCTCGTCCAGGCTCTTCGCTTGCGTGCTGAGGCGCAGGGAAAGCGGGTGCTTTCCCTGGCCTTGCGGTTGCTTGCCCTGCGCTCCGTCAGGGACCTGGCCAGTGGCGTCACGGAGCTGGTTCGCCCTCATTGGGCGAACCGCTCACGTGACCGGCCTGTCGCGCCGGCAAGCGGGGAAATTTTAAAATCTGCTAAAGCGTAGGCGAGCCCCTACTAAATCCGCTTGTATTGCGGCTGTAGGGGCTCAGTGCTGAGCGGGAGTGCGCTTCAGCAAACAAGCAGTTAACATGGACACAGCCTTGCGCTACCAAGCACATTCGCTGCAGGAGATTGGGGAGGTGATCGGAGGCGATGCAGGGGTGTGACGAATGCGTCACGCACACGTCACAAAGCTGGTTCGCCCTCATTGGCTCAACCAGCTCACTTGATGCTGATGTCTCGCGGCAGTCGCCTGAGAAGACAAAATGTATTGTCTTTGCCAACACTGCTGCATCAACGTGCTACGTTGCCGACAGGCACTTGACTAACTACTATAGCCAAGTACTGAATTGTGCCTGACAGCGCACACATAGCGACCCCGCGACTATAAAATCGGCGTTAGTCATGACGAGATCCTCTGCGTTTACTGTAGTTATTTTCTGTGTTTTATATGGTGGGTAATGCTCTTTAAATGTCACTTTTAATGACATGCACAAGCATCCAGTGAATGAATTAATGTTTGTATTTCCTGTTATGTTACTTTTTTCTTTTGAAGTAAATAAAGTAAATAGGATACAATTGACAAAATCAAATGTTTGGGAACGCCTGATGCGTTATAGTAAATCAAGCACTAGGTAAGTCAGGTTAAACAGTTTTGGAGTGATTGCAATTTTTTTTTTTTAATTATTGGTCTCGACATACTGTACAGTGTCCTGCTTTGGAAATTGAGAATTATTCCATGTAAGTGTATTTTGTTTGGTGCAGAATCTCGATTTCTCAATCATTTTCTTTTCCTTACCATGACAGCTATACAAGAGACAATTGAAGTAATATATGAAAGGCACTTTGCTGCACCCTGGCAAAAAATATATATATAGCACAAAGAAGGTACATCAGATTTATCAAATAAAAATAAATCCTATCGTTTTCAGCGTGTGTTTTTTATTTGCTAAATCTGGTTGGGGGTTTTGCACCAGAATTACAAAATAGAAATTTACACATTTAGATTATTTATAAAAGTATGTAGAGGCAAAATACAGTATGTGCAGAAAAAAATCCATGTATGTCAAAGGAGCTTTACCTTAAAAATAAATATATATATATATATATATATATATATATATATATTCTTGCCTTTATATATATATAAAGGCAAGAATCAGCACTCCTAGTAAAGATAATAATAAGGCCTGGTGCTTGTCCCTTAAAAATATATAGGTAGGGGGGCGTGCCGATGACGTCAGCCAAGACGGAGGGGTAAGAGGAGAGCTCCAGAGACCCGCATAAATAAAACGAATTTTAACTAAATTTACCCCGAAAATTAAGACACCAAAAGACACAGGACGGACCCCTAAACAAGCAGTGATGTCCCAAAAACCGAAAAACCAGTCGGTACCTGGGGTTGCGAAGTTTTTCACCCCGTCAAAACAGAGCACCGTGGCCACCGCCAGAAAACAAGATGGCGCCTCCCCGCCCGGCGCACGAGCCGCCAGGCCGGCTACAACAAGCCAAGTGAACCCTCCCGATATAATGACTGCAGAGCAGGGGATCACAAAGGCCTATCTGGAAGAACTTCACAGCAAACTGTATAGATCCCTGCAGTCAGACCTGAGAGAGGCGGTCGACGAATTGAAACATAACAGGGCTCACCAAACGGACTGCATCCCTGGAGGCCAGGCTAGAAGAGGCCCTCACTCACCAGAAGGAAGCGGATGAGGAAATCACCCGACTCGGAGCGGAGGTGAACGCACTCAAAGATGGGCTCGAGGACCAAGAGAACCGGGACCGCCGCCAGAATATTAGACTGCGCGGGGTCCCGGAGGAGGTCCTTCCTAATCAGATCCGGGGATACCTCAAAGAATTCTTTACTACCGTCTGTGAAGGCCTGGATGAGAGAGAGCTCGAAATTGACAGAGCCCATCGCGCTCTAGGCCCGAGATCCGAGGACCCAAACAGAAGAAGGGACGTGATCATCCGTCTGCATAGTTACACGGCCAAAGAAAAAATTATGTCTGCATGCCGTGAGAAAGACCCCATACAATACCAGGGGGAGGACATCCAAGTCTACACTGACCTGTCCAAAAAGACCGTGGATAGATGCAAAGGATTACGCCCCTTAACTTTACTATTACGAGAAAAGGGAATAAAATATAAATGGGGGTTTCCCTTCAGATTGACAATCCACCACAAGGGAAAATTCTATAATATCAGATAGCCCGAAGACATGACCCCACTGGTCCAAGCCCTTGGATTAACCCCCCCTGCCTCCTGGGAAAATGAAGAACGCCACCCCCCGAACCAGGAACCTGATGATCCCCCGGTCCGAGCATCGGTAAGACTCGCGGGACAACGCCACACGAACATTAAGTAGCGGCCCCTGTGAAAAGCTGCACCTCCACGACCATGGAGGCATCCGACACTCCTTTCCAGCCCCCGACGACATCCCCCGTGACAAAGGGGGAAAAAAGAAAAAACAAGCCCAGAGGTACTCACCCGAGACGGAGGCAACCGCAACACGGACCGACCGACGACCACCGCATACCAACACAAGTGATCAACAGGAACCTCGCGAGACTACGTCTCTTCCCGTCCGTGACCGGCGTACCATCCGTTCTTCCCCGGAGTGAAGGGAGAGGAGCCGCTGTGCCCACCGCTTGTTATTTCTTTAGGCAGGGACCGGGTCACAGACCAGCCGCGCAACTTGCGGACCTGACGACGACGCGGTCTTTGCCGGCGAGAAAAACTAAGCCCCCGAACTCTAAACCCAGAGGACTTCAGAACGAGGATTGCTCGCCCAACGGGTCTGTAACCCAATCTAGTTTAAAGGCCTAGTAGGTCATCAGTTGGTAGTCCAAATTAAAGTTAATAGGCAGTCATGTTAGAAATTTAGTTAATTATTGTTTCTATCACCAGTTGTGTAAAAGTTAATTGATAAATCAATCCCCCTGTTAAATCTACCCATCCCGCATTTCCCCCCCTCCCTTACCCTCACCCCGGTTAACATAAGCTATATATTATAGTTTAACGGAGGAAGCCGCTTGCATGCTTCCCCCCGCGCCCCCCCCCCCCGCTACCCCCCACACCCCTACCCTTCCTCCCCTGCCTCAACTCATATGCCATAAAAAACTTGAAATCTGAAGAAATTCTGCCTATAGGCTCACTGATCTGAAGCCCCAAAGTAAGAACGCTTCACTGAAAAAGAATGGCTATGGTTGCCCCTGACAAAACAGGGAAGAAATGTAATAACAATATGCACCAGAGCTTAGAAGCTATATATATACTCCCTCCCTATCCCCCCCATGCCTTCCCCCCCCTACGCCTACCCCCCACCCCCCCACTCCCCCCCTACCGGGCTACCGTGCTTCCGCCCCCCCCCTTCCCCTTGCCCCCCTTCTCCTCGCCCCCCTTCCCCTCGCCCCCCTTCCTCCTCTACCTCCCCCCCAATGATATAAAGATTTTAAGACCTAGAGAGAAACTCCCCCCCTGATCAAAAAGTGGATATATTCCAACGTGAAACAATAGTAAATATGTGTACTGTTTTGCTAAATGTTAATCAAAGGGTCATACTCATGATACCTATAGCACATTGATGTACAGACGCTTTACCGCAGAGGAGTACACATTGCAGAAAGTTCATATATAAGTATCCCCCCTGTTCCCTCCCCCCCCACCCCTATTCCCACCCCCAATCCCCCTCCCCCTTCCTCCCCCTTCTCCCCTACCTCCTCCACCCTTACTCTCCCACTCCCACGTCCCCGTCCCCCCCAGTTCCCCCCTCCCCTCCACCCCACCCCTTACCATTTCCCTCCCAAAGGAATAAAGAGTTTAAGATCTAGAGGAGGGGGAGGGGAAAAAAAAATATATATATATATACCCCCCTGGTCAAAAGGTGGAAATAACCCGACGGGAAACAATAGTAAATACATGGAATGTAATGCTAAATGTCAATTGAAAGGGTCACACTTACGAACTCTATAGCGCGTTGAGGTAAAGGTTGTCATTTTTGGTACTCTATACTACTGAGGATTACACACTGCAGAAAGTATGTTTTAGACAAATGAGCCATGTACATGTACTCCCCTTGCCCCCCTCTCCCCACACATCAGGGATAAAAGTAACACCCCGCTAACTTAGGCCAACCCACATTAAACAAGATACATACTCGAACATAAGGGGTCTATTTAGGACCTAGCAGAAGAAATCAAGTATAAAGGGCCAAGGTATATCCCTGTCCCTAACCCTTGCCGACTACTTTCCCTTCCCCATCCCCACCCACCCCCCAAACCTACCCTATCCACCCACTACCCCCTCCCAGCAAATAGAGGACTCCCAAGCTGAAGAAGGGTAAGGCGAGCCAGATATTGAGTACTGGACCCGCACTACACCAAGACCCCCATCGTATAAGCTCCACCCCTGCGCCCCCCCTCTCTTCACCGAGAAAATGAAGGGGAAAAGCGGGTAAAATATTGAACTATAGGGTCTCTACCTCGCCCACTTACCGTCACCGGACCCACCCCCCAAGGGTTCTTTACCCGACAAACCGACTACCCGTTAGGTCGGTCTTGTTCTATTAAGACCAGAACAAGGTCTACTTTCATCTCTTACTGTTACCTGCTGACACTTTCCCAGCAGGCCCCCTCCCACCCTCTCCCCCCCCCCACACCCTGGTCAACTAAGGCCCATAAAAGACGAGAGTAACATCTAACTGAACACCCAGCCACTGATCCTTCCGAGAAGAGACAGGAGCTAAAAAAAAAAAACCTCACATAGACAAAGGAGATAATGGCTAAGCAAGGACCAATTAAACTAGTGTCTCTTAATGTAAAGGGACTACAGAATAATAGGAAAAGAAGGCTAGCCCTTCAAGAATTAAAAAAGCTCAATGGTGATATTGTCTTTCTCCAGGAGACGCACTTTACTGCGCAGGAGCCACCCAAAACTTTCCAAAATGCTTACCCTATGAGTTACTACTCAACATTCAGTAGCAAAAAACGGGGAGTGGCCATTTTGATCAGGCAAGGCACCCCCTTCAATTTAACAAAAGTCACAACGGACCCAGAGGGTAGATTTGTTGTGGTGTATGGCTCTCTGGCAGGATCCGCGATCGCCCTGATCAACCTCTATGCCCCTAATGAGAATCAGCCGATCTTCCTCAGAAAAGTCCTAGAGGAGATTGATCCGGAATATTTATCCTCCCTGATAATAGGAGGAGATCTAAACATGGTTCTAAACCCAGTAGAGGACAAATCAACCACACCGGGACGCCCGCATCCGCCCCAAGCAATAAGATTGGGGAAAAGTTTTAGGGACATTATAAAGGAATTCTCTCTAGTAGACATTTGGAAAGCACAACATCAGGGACAAAGAGATTATACTTTTTTCTCGGCCCCTCACCAGACCTATTCCCGTATTGACTGTTTCCTTGCTACCAAGAATGTTCTAGAAGCAACAACCAACACAGATATTGGCCCAATCACATGGTCCGATCACGCCCCGATTTCTCTCATTCTCACGGCCCCATTTGTAAAAACATTCACATATAATTGGAGACTAAACGACTCTCTCTTAAACAATAAAGAGATAGAAAAAGAGATCAAAAGAGCCCTAAAGAATTATTTCAGACTAAATCTAGGCTCGGTGGACTCCCCAGCTACCCTGTGGGAAGCCCACAAAGCGGCTATCAGGGGCCAACTTATCTCGATAGCATCATATAGGAAGAAAGCCAAAGTAAAACTAACCAAAGAGCTCACTGACAAAATTATACAACTAGAACAGCAACATAAACAAAACCCGTCCCGGAAAATTTACAAATTACTGACAGCTGCCAGAGTTAAACTAAAAGATATACAATTAGAAAATGTAGAAAAAGCTTTAAAATGGACGGGCCAGAAGTATTACGACAAAGGGAACAAAGCCGATAGACTTCTTGCTAGCAGGTTAAGAGGCATACAAAAAAGATCACAGATTACAGCGATCAAGAATAGGTCTGGTGAGATAGTCTATAATGAGAAAAAATTAGCGGAGGAATTTACCAAATTCTACACTAAATTATACAATCTGAGATCCAACTCCGCTATTCCAAAGTTAACCGCAGAAGCATCAATAATAAATTACCTTGCCGATTGTAACCTCCCCTCCCTGACAGAGGAGGAGAACAAAAGGCTAAACGGTAAAATAACAGTGGAAGAACTGTCAGCGGCCGTAAAAGCATCCAAATCCGCCAAAGCGCCGGGACCTGACGGCTATACAAATTCCTACTACAAGAAGTTCCTACCCATACTGACACCTCATCTCCTAAACCTATTTAACTCCTTTATGGAGGGGACCCCAATACCAAACTCTATGTCCTCAGCTAACTTAGCAATAATCCACAAGGAAGGGAAGGACCCAACCCAATGTGGAAGTTATAGGCCCATATCTCTTCTGAATAACGATTTAAAACTGTACAGTAAAATACTTGCGAATAGGCTAAACCCCATATTACCCAGTCTTATCCACTCAGACCAAGTTGGATTCGTCTCAGGACGCCAAGCGGCGGACAATACGCGAAAAATAATAAACATAGTTGACCATGCCCATATGTCCAAAACAAGAACGATGATACTGAGCCTAGATGCAGAGAAGGCATTCGATAGGATAGACTGGTTATTCCTAGACAAGGCCTTGGAAAAATTTGGCTTCAAAGATAAATTCCTGGAAGGAGTCCGGGCTCTCTACCAGAACCCTTCCGCCACGGTTAAACTCCCAGGTGGAACGGGCGAGAGATTTCAAATCAAAAATGGCACAAGGCAGGGTTGCCCCTTATCTCCTCTTCTTTTCGCCCTCACGATTGAACCACTTGCGACCAAAATTCGAAACAATATAAATATACAGGGTGTCGAGATAGGTGAAACAAATTTTAAAATATCCCTATTCGCCGACGATATCATTCTGACCCTGACCAGACCCCAAACTTCTCTTCCGAACCTTCAAAGAGAACTATCGGATTTTGGTAAAGTGTCTGGGTACAAAATAAACAGTGGAAAATCGGAGGCCTTAAATATTAGTCTACCAGATGAGGAAGTGAAATTACTCAAACTAAATTTCAATTACCGGTGGTGTCCTGTATATATTAAATATTTGGGGGTAAATATATCAAGACACTACAGAGCTCTATACCAAGATAACTATCCAGCGCTTTGGGGTACAATTAAGAAAGATTTGGAACAGTGGCAGGGTTACCAGATATCATGGATTGGGAGAATGATATCCGTTAAGATGAATATTCTCCCTAGACTTTTATACTACTTTCAGACACTCCCGGTCCATGTGCCTGGCGCTGATCTAAAGAGCATACAAAACAGAATGTTTAACTTCATTTGGCAGGGCAAAAGGCCCAGAGTAGCAAGATCAGTCCTGTTGGCGCCAAGAGGAAGGGGAGGTATGGCCGTCCCAGATATACACAAATATTACATAGCAGCACAATTGAAACAAGCTGTTATGTGGAATGCCGACCCAGCCAAATATTGCTGGATCGATATTGAATCTAAATATGCCAGAATGCCTTCTCTGCAGGCATGCCTATGGAGCTTAAAGGAGATAAGCAGACACACAACCTAAAACTACAAGCGTCCATGTTTACATGGGAAGTATGGTCAAAACACAAGACCAGATTCGGGCTGTGCTCAGCTAACCCACAACTCACGCCCCTAACCAACAACCCAAAATTCCCTCCGGGATGCGGTTCTAAGCTATACGACCGACTAAAAGAGAGGGGGATCGGGACGATCGCGGACCTTCTGAGCCTGGACACGCTCCTGAGCTACCAAGAAGTCAAAGCCAAATATAAAATTAGGGAACTGGACACATTCAAATACCTACAAATCCGTCATTTTGCCCAAAAGGTATGCCCAACCCCAGAATTCCCCTCCCTTACAAAATTCGAACGACTGTGTCAAGCGAACACATACCAAAGGGGACTAATCTCCGATATATATTCCATTCTAGAAAACTCAACAGCCACCCAAGATCATGATTACATGCTCAAATGGGCGGCAGACCTGAATATCACAATAGAAAGGGAGATTTGGGAGGAAATTTGGCAGGCCGCCTCAGGAACGTCCCTATGCACCATAACAAAGGAGAATATATATAAAATTCTCTACCACTGGTACCTCACCCCAGCGAGGTTGAACCAGATCTACCCCCTGGCGTCAGATTTATGTTGGAGAGGCTGCGGTCATAGAGGGGACATGGCCCACATCTGGTGGACCTGTCCGGAAATTGTTAAGTACTGGACTAAGGTCCAAAATTTGATAAAAGAGGTCACAGACCTAGAACTGCCTATAGAACCGCAGACCTTCCTACTTGCAAGGCCAATACCAGGTATTGTCCGGACAACTGGGAAATTAATCTCCCATATTTTAACTGCGGCCAGATGCGAGATAGCGGCCTCCTGGAAGAGACAAACCACACCATCCAAAAACTCCATTAAAAAAAGGATCAATGAAGTGATGATAATGGAAAAGTTGACGGCCATGCTAAGACAAAAGCTTATCGCCTTCGATACGATATGGGAACCCTGGTGGCTCCTCAACAGATGAAGGCCCTAGTAGGAAACTAGACTCCCCCCGAACCCCTGTGCCAACTCACTGGGACCAAGGGCCACAGATTTAGGGCCCCCGGGATGTGAACTCCCAACCCCCCCTCACCCTCTCCCCCCCTCCTTCCCCTCTATCCTCACTCTTAGAGGACCCCCTCTTCTAGGACAACCAAGGTTGCCCCTTCTTTACCCCAGAAAAAGTTAAAATGTTTACGTATTAGGCAATGTATTGAAACTGTAAATCATATGTTGTATCAATGCCTAATAAAACTATTTGGAAAAAAAAAAATATATATATAGCTAGAAAAATGGCAGTGCACTGCCAAGAAAACCAGGAGGAGGCTCACGGCAGCAAAAATATTTCATCAAAAGATTGGACAAAGGTCCCCCCTAGCCCCAACAAGTATCCACCTACGCGTTTCGGGCTCTTTTTGAGAAATGGCATAGAGCCCGAAAAGTGTAGGTGGATACTTGTTGGGGCTAGGGGGGACCTTTCTCCAATCTTTTGATGAAATACATTTTTGCTTCCGTGAGCTTCTTCCTTGTTTTCTTGGCAGTGCACTGCCATTTTTCTACCTGTTCCTGCTTCTGATACTGGTGGACTGCACGCTACTTATCCCTGTGGAATACTCGCCTGGATTCTGGAATTTAAAAGTGAGTTTTACCTGTGGGTTGCCATACCCCTTTATTCTCACTATATGGGACATTGGTTGTACTATTCATTATTGGTGCCTGTGGCATTAAGTACTAGTCCCTTAAACCCTATTAGGGTAACTTTATTGCATTATACAGCTTATTGGGAGCTTTTCAACTGCAGATGCTACAAATATCTAAGGACTTTTTTTCTGATACACTGGCGTTCTATACATCTATCCTTAAAAATATATAGAAAGAATATACGTTACCATCCGAGGACTGATAAAGTAGAGACAGCGCACAGTAGGAAGATGACAAAAGGTTATATTAGCTTAAACAGCATCACAGATAACCGACGTTTCGACCCCACAGAGAGGTCTTGCCCTTGAAGGCACCCTCCTGAGGAAGATCCCCTTGTGGGATCGAAACGTTGGAGTTATGTGCTGTATTTAATACATTTATTTTCATTCACCTGAGTGCTGTCTCCTTTTTGCTGCTATGCGGTAATGTATACTTTTTATTATTTATATGGGACATGCACCTATTCATCATTGAATTTTTATTGGAGTGCCAGTGATTCTTTATCACACACATATATATATATATATACATATATACATATATATATATATATATATATATATATAAATAATCCCCCACTCCCCCTGGATCTGCAGACCCCTGTTCCCCAAGATACTTACCTCTGGTATTGCATATCTGTTTAAATATTCCATGTCACACGAGCCAATAGGAATCCAGAAGGGATGACGTTGTGGCTTCCTATTGGCCTGCAGGATCTTTAAAACGGCAATTTATGGCGTTTTTTTATTTATTTATTGTTTCATTTTTAATACAGGTTTGAAGCACAGGGTCTCCGGAACAGCTTCTTATTTGTCCACATGATGCGGGAACTTTAAACTGCAGTGAGATACCGGCACCCCCTTCAGAGGTAAGTATCTCTGGAAGCAGGGGGTACCCAAAGCTGAAATGAATGGGGTCAGCTCCAGAGACCCCCTGCTTCAATCCTATATTAAAAAAACTGAAAAACAAAAAAACTGCTGGATAATAGCCATTCTGAACGTGTCAGCTCACAATGTGTGATCCGGTCAGGTGGATCTTCCTCGTGCAAGCTTTGAATATTGGTTATGGGCATAGAAACTTCTAAAATGTTAGAGATAGAGAAGCTCAAGCAGTAAGTGGGGTCAAACCCTTCACTGCTGGTAATGCAGCACTTCATCACATAAGTTAAAACTAGAAGGAATTAACATTAAATTATAATATTTAATTTTGATCAGGCCTAGTTTGCTGCTTTATGGAAATACTACTACTACATAACCTCAGACATATTTAATATTCCCATCCCTACTATGTTTGGCATATCTTGCATATAATGGGGGGGAAAAGTGCAATCCCACGACTCCACTGAAATGCCTTGGGTGCACAGTAATCGCCCGTCAAGGTGAAATAAGGTACCTATAAATACTCTGAACCAGAGAAAGAAGCTGCACTTCAGAGGTCTTGTGAATAAAATGTTCCAAAATGTTATTTTGTCGACAATCGACGTTTCCTTCCACAATTTGGAATTTTGTAAATCTTGCATATATACATTTTTATTTAGTTTGTTTCTTATATTTGGCACGTTTCCTAGGCAGGCACAAATTAACATCACCTCAGACCTGGCAGAAAAATAAAGGATTCAAATGCAACAGATGAATCAGACCGCTCTCCTATAATAATATGTCCTAAGAGGTAGCAGGTGCATAGAGGTAAATAATATGTAACATACAGAATAGACCCCCAAGATTGTTAGCAGTAGTAGCCAACAATCTGTATACAACAGCAAAGAGTGCATTCTAATGGGATTCTTTTGACCCTTTCTTGGGGGTCTATTCTGTATGTTAGAAAACTAAAGTAGCAATATGTAAATGAATATAAATTCATACAGGCACTTTAAGTGCAGTGCAGTTACGGCTTAGATATTTGGTGCCGAGTCTCAACCGCTGGAAGGTGGTCTCCTCACCTGTTGGCATTGGTAATCAAATCATTTTCATTAGTATTTAACTTAAAATAGCTATTTTTGGTCAAGGGCCACGTTTTATATTTCTGTTGGATGTTGCACCCATTTGTAATGCTTGTTGTATGTAGCCCACTTTACATCCAAGTTTCCCCTGTGCTCTACTCTCCCGTCTTGGTCATTATTCACTATGCTGTAAAACGTCTTCCCATTGCTGAAGAGGAGAACATCTCCTTTCACATGAATAGAACTGACTTCTCTAAGAGAAGTCAGGTTCACCGTATGGCTGTAAACCTCTTAGGCTAGGTCCCCAGTGGCTGCGGCTGCGTGCACGGCGCACACAAGGTACGACCCTCTATGGGGCCAGCCCCAGTAGCTGTCTGTGTGCCCCGACACAATGTGCGATGCGCGACCATATTTTGTAAAGACCAGGATTTTGTCTTGTGCCGACGGAGCGCTGGCCATGTCAGGGTGGCGGTTCAGCCAATGAGGGCGAACAAGCCTCGTAATGTCATGGCCGTGCCCCCGCCACGCCTCCCCGTAGCGTGTTGCCAGGAGGCCACCAGGTTGCGCTGCTACCGGGAACGAGCGCCGCCAGGCACCCTGTTGCACCCCAGGCACGACCTTAGGCTATGGCCCCAGTGCGCGCGACGGGGTGCCTGACGGCGCTTGTTCCTGGCAGCAGCGCAACCTGGTGAACTCCTGGCAATGCGGGGGGCGTGGCCATGATGTCACGTGGCCGGTTCGCCCTCATTGGCTGAACCGCCGCCGTGACCAGCGCTCCATCGCCACAAGAAAAGACAAAATCCTTGTCTTTACAAAATGTGGTTGCGCAAAGTGTGCCGGGCGCGCAGGCAGCAACTGGGGCTGCCCCCATAGAGAGCCGTACTTTGTGTGCGCCGCGCATGCCATTGCAGCCGCGGCCACTGGGGACCTAGCCTTAAAGCTGTCAAACATGACAATAGCCTATCAAAATACATCAAACATGTTAATTTGTTGAGCTATAGGCACAATCAATTTTACAAAAAGCGTTTTACTTTTATACTTTTTCAATGAAAATGACAAGACATAAAATAAACAGACATTCCCCTCTCATTGAGAAAAATTAGCAGTTTTTCAGCGTTTTGGAAAAAAATACTTGTAAATCTCCAATATTTCACAATTGAGTGGTAAGTAAGGTTATTGGCAAGCGCGGTGGTAACTGCTCATTGCAACATCTCTTTATAATGGGCATGCTATGATTTATCTTCATTTTACACTCAGGAATAAAAGCCACAAACGATTGTACTAGTGTACTAGCTTCTGAGACTTTTTCAGACATGTCCATGGGCCCACTTTGTGCAAGATCATGCTTCACTCAATGGCCTCGATTCAGCATGCTGTGAAGCTGCTTCCCTCTGCTGGGAAAGATTTTCCTCCAATTCATTTGAATGAATATGATCACTTCTCCAGTACTGTGAAGCAGCTTCAAAGAATGCTGAATTAGGGTCATTGGCACTCAATATATATTTATATTTTAAATGTGATGACATGCTATTACTAGTTGTCCAGAGTCCTGGATTAGCAAATGGCCCAACCGTGTGAGAATGTCCATTTTCGCCAGTTGTTCCTCCAATAAATACCACATTTTACCACATAGAGCTGTACATTGTTCTTATAAAATCATCTGTATACATAGATGCAGATACATGAACTATAAAAGGATGCAGGCAGAAGATTTCTTGGTAGGGGATGTGGAGGAAGCCTCTTTGGCTGCATCAGGTGAGTTTGTATGAGCAGCAGAAGGTGTGGAATTGTTTTCCTTGGGGGAACTCTCCTGGGGTCGGGCTGCTTTTTTTCGCCCATGATGTTTAGGATCTGTGGATGAAAGTACTGTTCTATTTCAGTGAAATGTATTAATACAGCTAATGTTGCCACATTTGTAATTTATTTAACCTCTGAAGGACAAATATGTTCGATAAAATGGTTTTATACTTTATAAAGACAACTCGCTATAGTTAAATACTTGCTTCACCAAACTCTGAAGAACACCTGGAACAGTTCTTGGTTTTAGAGCTGCATTTGTTTACATCTTAATTCACTGTTTTTCACGTGTGTTTTTATTTTCATACATTGTATGGTACATGGTATGGTTTATTTACCATTGATCAATTTATAATAAAAAAATCAATCACCTCCAATCATGTGGTTTTTTTCCACCTCATATGGTTCATTGCACAAGTTGATATTAGGAGAATATTTCAGTTTTCTCAAATAAACTACGTATCTGTATAATAAAAGTAAGGGAGAAGTGATACCTTTTATGGCTAACGAGTGGAGAGTCCAAGCTTTCAGGACCACTAAAATCCCTTCTTCAGGCATTAATATCTGCATGGTCCTGGTACTGTAGCTTGCTCTCTTTTAAAATACTAGAGCCAAATAAAGGTATCACTTCTACCTTACTTTTGTTCTACGCTCCAACACAGTACCATATTCTATTTGTACAAGTATCTATGAAATACTTAAATATTAATGGTTTTGTTTTAAAAATTAAATGAGGCCTAATACACATTCTGTTATGCTTACAGAGACCATACATCCCGATGTAATCGGGACAGTCCTGGATTTTCATTAAACATGCCGATGCCCCGACAATTTTCTCAAAATCGTTCAAATGTCCCGATTTATAGCTTTTCCCTACTTGGACTCGCTTAAAACTGTAAAAATAGACACTGCATGTTTGTATGTGATTAATCATATCAAAGAATAAACATTTGAAATATATTGGTAAACTCTAATTACTGGTAGCTATATGCAATACAGGAATTACACTGCAGATATCTATATCCACACACTGCCGCCCCCTCTGTGTGTACACACACACACACACAGCAGCTCAACACACAACACAGCAGATCTACACACACACAAACTGATGCTACACACACACACACACCACAGCAGCTCTACACACACAACACAGCAGCTCTACACACACACACACACACACACAAAATAGCAGCTCTACACACACGCACACACACACAAAACACAGCAGCTCTACACACACACACCACAGCAGCGCTACACACACACACACAAAACAGCAGCTCTACACACACACACACCACAGCAGCTCTACACACACACACACACACAACACAGCAGCTCTACACACACACCCACACACACACACACACACACACACACACACACACACACACACACACACACACACACACACACACACAGAAAATAGCAGCTCTACACACACACACACACACACACACAACACAGCAGCTCTACACACACACACACACACACACACACCACAGCAGCGCTACACACACACACAACACAGCAGCTCTACACAAACACAAAACAGCAGCTCTACACACACACACACACACCACAGCAGCTCTACACACACACACACACACACACACACACACAACACAGCAGCTCTACACACACACACACACACAACACAGCAGCTCTACACACACACACACACACACACACACACAAAACACCACAGCAGCGCTACACACACACACACACCACAGCAGCTCTACACACACCACAGCAGCTCTACACACACACACACCACAGCAGCGCTACACACACACAACACAGCAGCTCTACACACACACCACAGCAGCGCTACACACATACACACACCACAGCAGCTCTAAACACACACACAACACAGCAGCTCTACACACACACAACACAGCTGCTCTACACACACACACAAAACACAGCAGCTCTACACACACACCACAGCAGCTCTACACACAGCACCTTTACACACACAAGCACACACACACACACACACAACACAGCAGCTCTACACACACACACACACACACACACACACACACACAAAACACCACAGCAGCGCTACACACACACACACACACACACCACAGCAGCTCTACACACACCACAGCAGCTCTACACACACACACACACCACAGCAGCGCTACACACACACAACACAGCAGCTCTACACACACACCACAGCAGCGCTACACACATACACACACCACAGCAGCTCTAAACACACACACAACACAGCAGCTCTACACACACACAACACAGCTGCTCTACACACACACACAAAACACAGCAGCTCTACACACACACCACAGCAGCTCTACACACAGCACCTTTACACACACACACACACACACACACACACACACACACACACACACACACACACACACACACACACACACACACACACACACACAGAAAATAGCAGCTCTACACACACACACACACACACACACACACACACACACAACACAGCAGCTCTACACACACACACACACACACACCACAGCAGCGCTACACACACACACACAACACAGCAGCGCTACACACACACACAACACAGCAGCTCTACACACACACACAAAACAGCAGCTCTACACACACACACACACCACAGCAGCTCTACACACACACACACACACACACACACACACACACACACACACACACACACACACACACACACACACACACACACACACACACACACACACACACACACACACAACACAGCAGCTCTACACACACACACACACACACAACACAGCAGCTCTACACACACACACACACACACACACAAAACACCACAGCAGCGCTACACACACACACACACACACACCACAGCAGCTCTACACACACCACAGCAGCTCTACACACACACACACCACAGCAGCGCTACACACACACAACACAGCAGCTCTACACACACACCACAGCAGCGCTACACACATACACACACCACAGCAGCTCTAAACACACACACAACACAGCAGCTCTACACACACACAACACAGCTGCTCTACACACACACACAAAACACAGCAGCTCTACACACACACCACAGCAGCTCTACACACAGCACCTTTACACACACAAGCACACCACACACACACACACACACAACACAGCACCTCTACACTCACAACACAACAGCTCTACACACACACACACACACAACAGCAGCTCTACACACACACACACACAACACAGCAGCTCTAAACACACACACACACACCACAGCAGTGCTACACACACACACACACAACACAGCAGCTCTACAAACACACACACACACACACACACACACACACACACACACACACACACACACAACACAGCAGCTCTACACACACACACACACACACACACACACACACACACACACACACACACACACACACACACACACACACACACACACACACACACACACACACAATGCAGCTCTACACACATACAATGCAGTCCCCCCCCCCCCCCAATTCAACTGAATCTGCCAGAAATTTTCAGTCAGCTCAGGAGGGTCAGAAGTCAACCCGCGGCTGATACTTCCTGACCAATCCTCTGCCCTGTCTCAGAGCTGTTACTTCATTCTGACCAATCCCCTGCCCTGTCTCAGCTATTCTGAAAGCTGATTGGCTGGAAATATACACATTGAAAATTACACATTGCAAGCTGCTTAAATTCCAGGCATTACTGATTGGTTAAAATTCCGGGCATTATCCAATCAGAGAGCAGGGCTTTCAATAATGCCCAGAATTTTACTGCTTAAGCCTATAATATTGATTATAGGCTAAAGCTGGTAAATTCCGGGCATTATTGAAATCCCTGCTCTCTGATTGGATAATGCCCAAAATTTTAACCAATCAATAATGGCCCGGAATTTTTGTCAGCTTGCCAAGTTTTTCAGCCAATCATCTTTCAGTTCTCATTCACGAAGAGTGAAATTTGCTCTTAGACAGGGGAGGTAATTGCACAGAAGGCACCAGCAAGGCACTGACTCTTCCCCCCACCCTGCCTACAGAGCGCTCCACACAGGAGAGTGATGGGAAAGGTTTGTGTGTCTGTTGTGTGTTTTGTGGGTGTAAAGCGGGTCAGCAGCGTGTTTTATTAGTGTGTGTCTTCTGTTGGTGTGTTTTGTGGGTGTAGAGGGGGCAGCAGAATCTTGTTGGTGTGTGTCTGCTGTGTGTGTGTTTTGTTGGTGTAGAGGGGGGACTGCAGTGTGTGTCTTCAGTGTGTGTTTTGCGGGTGGAGGAGGGGTGCATAGTGGTTTGTTGGTGTGTGTGTGTCTGCAGTGTGTAGGTTTACAGGGGGCTGCAGTGGGCGTAGAGGGGGGCTGCTGGTGTGTGTTTTGTGGATGTAGAGGTGACAGTGTGTCTCTGCAGTGTGTGTTTTGTAGGTGCAGAGGGGGGACTGCAGTGTGTCTTCAGTGTGTGTTTTGTGGGTGAAGGAGGGATGCAGAGTGTTTTTTGTGTGTCTACAGTGTGTGTTTTGTGGATGTAGAGCTGGCAGTCTGTTGTTTGTGTGTGTCTTCAGTGTGAGTTTTGTGGGTAGAGGAGGGGTGCAGAGTGTTTTGTGTGTGTGTGCGCAGTGTGTGGGTTTACATGGGGGCTGCAGTGGGTGTAGAGGGGGGCTGCTGGTGTGTGTTTTATGGATGTAGAGGGGGCAGCAGTCTGTTTTGGTGTGTGTCTGCATTGCGTTTTGTGGGTATAGGGGGGGGGACTGCTGTGTGTTGTGTGTGTTTTATGAGTAGAAGGTGGAGAGGGGGGGGGCTGGACAGTGTGTAGGGGGGACTGCAGAGTGTGTTTGTGTATATAGAGGAGGGGTTGCAGAGTGTGTGTGTGTATGTGTATAGAGGGGGCTGTGTGTATGTACAATTTCCTTTTAATAAACTTGCAGTAAAAGCATAAGAATGTAGACAATCATGCTGATAAAAATCAATATGACTAAAAAAAATTATCTTTTTTATGAAAAATTTAAAATAAGCCTACATTTAGCCTATAATATTAATAATCCCCTCAGAACAGGGCATTACTGGCCAATAATGCCCTGGCTGGGTTAAAGTCCCTCAACTTCGCCTCGGGCCTTCAACTCTTCCAGACCAGGCATTATTGGCCAGTAATGCCCTGTTCTTCGGGGATTATTACTTAATTATAGGGCAGTAGTGACAGCAGAAGAGCGAAGGTAAACTTCTCCACAGACACTGCATTACATGCCAAGAATGTGAGATTAACAGTAAATTGTATGGCAGGTGGCCTGGAACTTCTCAGACCCCAAACCATAAATTAGGAGCCACTGAAAATATACAAACTGCAAAACACCTTAACCTTTTTGCCTACCAGAGAGAGGAGCCTGCAATGCATTCAAATGTAACGTTAGTAAAGGGATTATTAGCACAAAAATATTTAAGTAATAATCCCAGAAGAACAGGGCATTATTGGCCAGTAATGCCCTGTTCTGAGGGGATTATTACTATTATAGGTTAAATGTAGACTTTTTTTCATAAGTAATAGACACTTTTGTATAGTTAAATAGATTTTTTTATTAAAATAAAATGATAAATACATTAAACCACCTCTATATACTCTTACACTGCAGCTATCCATATCCGCACACTGCCGCCCCCTCTGTGTACACACACACACACACACACACACACACACACACACACACACACACACACACACACACACACACACACACACACACACACACACACACACACACACACACACACACACACACACTGCTGATATACACACACAACACAGCACACCACACACACAAGCACACCACACACACACACACACACACTGGAGCTCTAGACACACAACACAGCGCCTCCTCTACACTCACAACACAGCACCTCTACACACACAAGCACACCACACACACACACACACACACACACACACACACACAGGAGCTCTAGACACACAACACAGCACCTCCTCTACACTCACAATACAGCAGCTCTACACACACAGCACAGCAGCTCTACGCACACATGCTACACACATAAACACCGCTGCTGACACTGACACACACACACACTGGAGCTCTATACACACACACACAGTAGCTCTATACACACACACAGTAGCTCTATACACACACAAACTCCTGCTACACATACAACAGCACAACACACACACACTGCAGCCACAATCAAAAATGCAGCCACTTACTAAACTTTGCACTCTCCCCCCCTCCCACCTCTACACACAACACAGCACCTCTACACACACCCCACAAACAACACTGCACCTCTACACACAACATACACACACAACACTGCACCTCTATAAACAGCACCTCTACACACACACAAACTGCTGCTACACCCATAAACACTGCTACTGACACACACACACTGGAGCTCTATACACACACACAGCACCTCTACACAGATATACAACACAACAGCACAGCACACACACAGTGCTACTGACACACTCGCACACAAACTGCAGCCACAAACAAACTGCAGACAGCCACTTACTTCTTTGCAGACACCGCCCCCCAAATCAACTGAATCTGCTCAGAAAATCTGTCAGTTCGGGAGGGGGAGGAGTCAACCCGTGGCTGAAACGTCCTGACCAATCCCCTGCTCTGTCTCAGAGCTTTTACTTCATGCAAACCAATCCCCTGCCCTGTCTCAGCTGTTCTGAAAGCTGATTGGCTGGAAATTAACACATTGAAAACTGCACTTTGCAAGCTGCTTAAATTCCGGGCATTACTGATTGGATAATGCCCGGAATTTTAACCAATCAGAGAGCAGGGTTTTCAATAATGCCCGGAATTTTACTGCTTTAGTCTATAATATTCAATACGTAATCTGTTAATTGGGTATCAATATACATTGATGAACGAGTCATGAAAACACATAACCACGTTAATATAAATGACTATTCTGGTGCAATGTGCTTGTGACTGGGGTACCTTACAGCATATGCCAATACCACCATATTTTTACTGGACCGAAGCCACTGTAAATACTTACGGATGTTGGGACTTTCGTTTCGCATTGCTTGCTGATCCTGTGTTAAATGTACTCCAACAGCTTGGTTTTGTTGCTTCAGAAAATAGATGAAACCATGTTATTACATGTACTGTATGCAGGGCTACATTTGTAGTGGAACTCACACCAGCTAAGCTCGTTTTACATATCAACAGGCAACTCCGAAGACCAATACTGAATTCATTGGGAATGGTGTTGAAGTGGTGACTAGGAGGGTTACATGCTTTTTCTGTCATATTTTCCTGCTTCACAGCTGGGTTTATTTCATTGTAGTTTAAATAGAAATTCATATCTGTTTACTTAAGTCTCCAGCATCTTTTTATTTCCGCAAAAAAACTTAATTGAATACATGTCAATGTTGCAAATGGTTATAGAGGAAAGAAATGTCAAAACCTAATTTGTTACTTTGATAATTTGCTAATAAAGAAAACAATTAATTGGCATCCTTTTAAAATGTAACCGTGCTAAAAACAAATATTTGGCTGCATTTGTTTCTTTGGAAATGACCTACAAACTGCATTTTTTAGGGGCCTCTGAATGGGGATTCTATTCCAATATAGGGCTTTATTTACCCTTATCTCATCTTCCCTTGTCAGGGGGCCAAAAAGATAAGAGGAAGGAGAGGGCTCTGGCTGTAGAAATTCTTGTTGAACACACAATGATATCAGACAATAGGGAATAGCCAGAGGAAAATAAATAACTCCATAGTCTCAGCTCACCAAGTTTACAAACTAACTTTAAAAAGTATTTAAAAACACGTATATTGTAGTTGTTGCAATTTGATAAAACTGACAACTATCTCCCCTATTAACAGGTCACTTCCATTAAGACACTTTCATCATAGGAGGCATTGCCCCTTAAAACTAAAAAGGCTTGAAATGTAGAATACATATTTTGTAAGGAGTTTTTAGTCATTGTCATGTCACGTGACCCCACAGAGTAATTTGTCTCCATGTTGCCATGGCGATGCGCGCCCTAAGCCGTCGGAGAGCAGGTGAGTTACAGAGGCCTCGAACGCTCCCCGGTATTTAATTTAAATGCTTTGGGGAAGAGCGCAGGACCTCTGTAACTGCCGGGCCCCCCTTAAAAATTCTCGCGCCCCCAGTTTGCGCACCTCTGGTCTTGGGTTTATAAAGACATCAAGCTCAACCTTAGTTAAATTCCAGCTGAGTGACATACTCCTGTATTTATAGTTATATTGATTCAGAGTATAACAAACAAAAGAAAAACTAGTGAAACATTTACCAATTATGTCTCATAAGGGGAAATATTATTTTGTGATATCTTAAAGCACAATGCATTGCAGTGGAGGAATCGATGCCTCAGTGCTATTCAGTGAAAAAGACATCTGACTGTGGCCCATAACATTATTCTTTTATTCAAGGAGTTGTGATAGGGACTTGCGGTTCTCCTGCATTATTGCCAGCCCCCCATAAGCAAATGAGGCCATTTGCTCACAGTTATTCTATATATATACAGCATATAGAATCCTTTGTGACTACAGCGTTTAGGTGGAAAAAATATCTTGCGTTATTTGTTCTCAATTTTGACAATTTCATGAATCGAGGCCTAAAGGGGTTATTTATGCAAGTCTTCCAGCTGCAAAACGGGGACAAATTTATAGCACCAGATTTAGCAAAGGAAAAACTTCACTTGCTTTCAATGAGACTCCCATTGTTTCGATTGTTTGCATTTGTTGTGCCTTAGTTTAGTTTAGCAGTCTGGAGACTTTACTAAGTAGCCCCATAATGTTTTACATATCAAGAATGACCTGGGAAACATGAACAACCAGTCTAATGAGTAACAAGCAGCCTATTGTTTAAGCATATTATTGCATACAATTACTATGTGTCCTATTCAATTTTATGACAAAGATACCATGACATGACAATCTCCAACTTACTTTATTTTCCTTGCTTTTCAATTTCCCACCACAGGCATGAAGACAAAGATGTCTGTTGATGAAAGAAATGCAAATATAATGTATTTGATTAGAATGTATGACTCATGGTCAACGTAATTAAAGATGCGCAAATCACCGCTGGTTTGCTTTGCAAAGAAATCCACTGTTTTTAGAGGAAAAAAGTAATGTTTGAGTATATGATTTGACGTAATTCCAAACCTGTTAAACAATAGGAAAACTTTTGGGGGGGTTTATATTAGAAAAAAATTATATAATACTGAGATGATGTTAGGAAAATGTAAAAGTATTAGACTTTATATAATTTATTAGAACAGTGTTTAAAGCAACAAAACCTCTCAAATGAGGTTATTCATTAAAGCACAATTATGCCACTCAGGAACTACCATGCAAAAACTCCCAGTGATTCGAACAGGGGTTTCCATGAAATTGTAACCCTTTTTAATAATTTTTTTTTTTTTTAAACAAATGTTTGTCATAAAAATCAAAATTGAAAAACAATGTTTTATTTGTTATGAATTATTCTATGAAATACTAAACCAATACAAATAATGGGAATAACGTGATCAGTAACTCATATTCATTTAAGCTAATTTAGAAACTCTGCAAATAAACAGACTGTTTTGTATAAAAGATTGTCAACATCTCTGTAAACTTATTAGCCCCAAAACTCCTTCATCCTGGAGAAAATAAAAATGAAAGCAGCTCAATTTGCAGAGCAGTTCAATGAATGAAATACTTATTTTGTTTTTGTAAAATGATTAGTGTGATGTGGCCAGTCTGGATAAGGAACTGTGGAAGATATTTAATAGTACAAATAATAATAGCGCTGTAATTGTTTGCCAATAATGTTTTTGTTGTGCGTTACTTAAGAGGATTTTATGAAGAATGTAGTTGGAGACCGTTTATATCTTTATTTCAGCGTGATACTTTTAGTGTGGTGAAGGCCTAACATAAAATGCATTTGTTAAAATTATGGATAAGTACACAATTTAGAGTAAATTATTTTCAAAATCGAAAGTCTACTTATTGCATATAGCGGAAATATCCCCTTCTTTACCATTCCTCCTGCTCCCCCAAATGCTCTATCATTTAAATACTGTGTGTTCACTTGAAGAAGAGACGTGATGTTTTGATTGCATCTTTAAACTATTATTTCATTTATGAATAACGCTCATGTTGGTCCTTTAAAGGTGTGGCACCCTACAGTGAATCAACACTTCAATTTGGCTACTGGATTTTTAAACTGCTTTTATAATGTATGAAATTATTAATGATGCTTCAAATTTAGTTCCAGATGTCTGCTCTAAATATGAAATCTACATATATCTTTTGTGTTTCATATGTATCTACTTTGGGAGCACCTGTTGTCAGGCATTGGTTGAATTGTCATTAAAAAGCTGCTGTGCTTAATGCATTAATACTCTATTTGGTGAAACAGACTTTAGATTGTCAAAAATGTTTATTGTATTAATGCAATGATAACAACACAAGGACAGAGATCCTTCCTGAAGTAGAAATCTGCACTTCTTAGGGTGAACAGATTTTCAAAAGTAGAAACTGGCACATGTAAAAATTATTTAGAAAACAAATTATATCTGTTAAATATAAATATTATAATGGTATCTGTCTAATAACATCTCCATGTATTCTGTATTATATATTTATTTCAGTTTCATAACATATACAGGCATACCCCGCTTTAAGGACACTCACTTTAAGTGCACTCGCGAGTAAGGACATATCGCCCAATAGGCAAACGGCAGCTCGCGCATGCGCCTGTCAGCACGTCCTGAATAGCAATACCGGCTCCATACCTGTGCCGAAGCTGTGCGCAAGGGGGGAGACTATATATTTATTTATAAAATAGTTTACCAGGAAGTAATACATTGAGAGTTACCTCTCGTTTTCAAGTATGTCCTGGGCACAGAGTTAAGACAAATAATACATGGTTACAAATACAGTTACATAAATGAACAGGGTATGCATTATATACAAGACATTGCATGCACAGTTAAAGAAAATATATGTTATATAGCCTGTTACAAATGTGCTATTTACATCAGTTATGCACGTATATGACGATTGCAGTACATGCATCGATAAGTGGGAAAAATGCAGTGCTTCACTTTAAGTACATTTTCGCTTTACATACATGCTCCGGTCCCATTGCGTACGTTAATGCGGGGATGCCTGTAATAAACTCTCCCCTCTGTTTTCAGAACAGAACACATACACACACCTCTATTCACTTTCCCCCCATTCTCTCCCTCTCTCCCATTCGCCCCTCTTTTTTCACACACACTCCCTTTCCCTGCCCCCATTCTATCCTAATATTCTGTCTCCCAATCACTCCCTTTCAGTTAAAAGTCCCTATCTGTCGAATGGGTTGGCGGGGGGAGGTGTTTTGGCGGCAAACCCTGGAAGTTGTGACTGACTTCCGGGTTGGACCACTGGTGCGGGCTCCGCCCTTTGCCCCCGCCCTCCTCTGCCACCATCCAGATAGATGAAAAACTAAAAACCGGGACATTTGAACGATTTTGAGAGAATTGACACTGGGAGTTATGGTCACCTTAGTATTACTGAACTATAAATTACTTTCTGTTTTCTCCCTGATACAAGCCCACTTCCCAATGCATATCTACGGACCTGCCTCCCAAAACCCCTTACCAGAAACTTTTACATGGAAAGAATTTATATTTTAATTGAAATGCAGCTTGAAAGTTGAAGGATTCACCATTTAATGGTGCTCCCCTATGCCTGTTGTTATTTTGTTAACCTTTTTTAAGTCTACAGGATCAGTCTCTGTCAGAAAACCTCATGAATCAGCAGGTTAAATACTCTGCTCTCCTTACCTCTGGAGGTATGAATTGCTGCTCCTGAAGTCCTGATAATCTTCCCCTCCTTCAGGCATCCATTTGATGGATGTGTCCACTCCGACCCCAACATGCCCTTCGGCCCCAGAAGATATGGGCATCGCACTCAGGTCAGGTGGGTAGCCGTCTGCTAAAGAGTACACACAGCCAGTACTTGCAGTGGCTTCAAAAAAGTTGTGAATATTTGATTCTGCCTTTATTTAACATTGGGGGAAAGCTATAACTATATATATATAAAAAATACAATATATGTATAACTATACAAAAATAGAAAAGGGGAGAGGTTTCCTAAAATCAATCAATTTTTCTTTAAAAAAACAAAGTGGAACCATTTGTCTGTCAGTAAAAAAAGTTGTAGATAAAAAAAAAGTAGGGGTACCCTGAGGTTGTGAATAAACAAATAAATGGTGGTACGCTTCAGTTTTAAGGAGGTCTTCATCCAGCAGCGGATCGACAAGGGCTGCAGATCACAATGCTGACTTTGCAGTTGTAAACAAAAAAGTAGTGGAAGCTTGGTGCTGTCAATAAATAGTATTCCGTAACCCCTAAGAACCGTTACACTTCCATGACTGCGAAAATCTTACACCTAGCAAGCTCCTATTTCACAGGTTGCAGGGATGCAGCCCCTTTTCACTCTGTAACCATGCACCGTGTGAATTATTGCTCAGTCCCTACTTGAGACATGCCACAGACATTACATTCACCTTGTTTGTCAGTGTTGCCCTGACGACAGTAGCTGATAATGGCTTTAGTTACAAAGCCGAGGACTTCAAAAGTTAGGCAGGCTCATTGTACAGGAAGGGCAGGAAAGGTGAAAAACAATATTGTATCAGTTTTAATCTTTAATCTTCTCAAGGTCAGGAGAGGAATGATATTTGTTTAAGGCTAAAACATAAGCCACAATGGGATACAGTTTAGAAAACAGGTGTCAACTACCCGGTCGAGAGGAACGTGTTTACATGTGCATGATCTCTGCGAGCCACAGGAATGATTTTTTCATTGCGTTGGATTTCATATACAGTATGTTAAGAACAAAGACATCCATCTTTAACCCCTTAAGTGCTGGAGAGGGATGTTGCTGGCCCCTTTGGCCCTCAAGGGGTTTAAAATCCCAACTGATTGACTAGTCATATGCAAGAAACCTGAAGTGCTAAAGATAAGAGAAAAACAAACAAAAGAAAAAAACATAGTGTGATCTGTGGTAATTAAAGTGTCCCCCACTCAAAAATGTGGACCTCACAAAAAAGCTTCTTGGTTGAGGAACATCAGGTTCTTCTTGACGGATTCCTAGTTCTTTCGTCCTCCAGCAGAAAATCGGTATTCAGCTCCAATCAGACGATTTTATATGAAGGAGAGCACAAATACCAGCATAACAATAATCCATTTTAATAATACAGTTTAATAAAAAAAAAATCTAAAATATAATGGAGATGCACATTGCACTCACATGTTCACAATAAAACAATCACATTTAGGGTACAAACTGACCCAGCACAATGTAGATGCAGAGAACAGGGTATAGCCTCACCGCTGTGGCATCTAGGTACATGTTGTCACGGGAGAGCAATACTTTTTACAGCGAAACCACCAGATTCACTATCACCAGATGGGACAGAGTTGTTGAATAAATAGAATTTATTCTGGCAAGCCAGCAGACCTAACAAAATACACAATAACAGGATACAATACCAACTGAGGGCCTGGGGAGTAGACTCTAGCCTCGACTAGGTGCAGGGGCCTGCTTCAGGCAGGTTTACCCTGTCCGCTTCTCGCCCTGGTATCACAAAGTGCTATTTTGGCTATAACAACTTTGAATAATCCTGCCAGTTGTATCTCCGTCAAACACACAGGATGTTCTGGTACTCTGATCAGCAGCGAACCTTACATAGCCCTCGGTGGCAAGTCTTACTATGGAGCAGGAGCCGCCGAGCAACTAGAGTATGGATTGAGATGGTGCAACCAATGCCAGAGGAGAGCGTGCGGAGGCATTCAGGACCACCCTGTGGTGACGGGGCTATTGGGAAGTGGGGAATTCGAACTGGCCAATGGAAACCGTGCCTTCGGGGCTCTGACCTGGCAACGGCTCCCCCTGGTCAGCCCTATACCTCCCGCTGAGTAGGTGCCTCAAAGTCTGCGGGGAAGAAAGGCTCTGAAAGCCCATCCCTGGACCTGATTGCCGCCCATCCCATCCCCCTCACCAAAAGTCTTAACACCTTGCCGCTCCCAGCCTTTGTCTCAATCCATCATTTCTATGAAGGCGCCTCGGCTGATTCAATCACCAAGTCTACCCAATACAGAGGTACCAGGAATAAAAGTGCTTTACATTCTAAACATTTCCCGGTACTTTCCCAGCCCCCCCCCCACCCCCCAATATATACATAAATAGCCCCATTCCCGAACTCCCAGTTCTGAGGCTATTTCCCATAAGGGGTCAAAACAATGCAAAATGTGTCCGCCATGCAAGCGTGCATAGGCCGCTAAACACACGGTTTTAGGGATAGCTAGCCGAGCTTCACCTTTATTATGTGAGGCCAGCTACCCCTACCATCACAAACGTCTCCTCGGTGTCTGGAGTAACTGCTTCTGTGTCACGGGATGGTCTTCCCCTATCGCAATTGTAACCCTGCTTCCTATCGCTGGGCCAACGGGGGAGTTAGTCTTCGCAGGACCTCTATACAAGAATTTCTCTCACACAACCATGTTATAAAACCAATCTTGTTTACTGATAAGTCAACCTTTACGATACATTACATGCCATGACATTCCAATTACGATGGTACACAACATTTAACACGCCACGGAGGACGTCCACAATTATGCGCCTCGGCGGACGCCCACAATAACCTTGCGCCTCGGCGGACGCCAAACAATAACTTTGCGCCGCGGCGGACGCCAACAATAACTTTCCCCCAATCCCACCACCGGGTGTTCCCACCCCGAGTCCAAATACGTTAATCAGTTCTCTCGCTTCCAACGGCCGTGTATATGTGCATGAGTGACTGCGCAGCCACTAGGTCTTAGGTGATTGAAAGGGTAGAGTTGGTGCACTTGATGAAATACCTGGCGAGCACTCCGGTGCTCGGAACTGCCACGGTTCTTCGAAAAGAGTCTCTGGGGATCCCACGCTACGGTATGGGGTGCTTCTCCCCAACAGGATTGTCCCAAACACAGCAGTAGGTTTAGGGGGGGTAAAGTCCTTACTAAGGGTGTCCCTAGCTCCGCTTGTCTCTACGGTGACTCAGGGCTAACTGGGCCAGGGCACCTTGACTGTGCCTGGGGGGTACAACCTCTTAACGCAGTGTCTCCATCTCCTCGTCTCTCCACTATGCTCTGCCCCACGTGCGCGCAACCACTGCCTATATCTCTGGCAACTCCTCCGCCCATAGGCTAAACGCACTCACCTGACCCTCCCCGTGGGGGCTGCTGGGTCAAGGGACTGCTCCTTTCCCGCCAATATGTACTCTCCTCCTTCGCGGGCTTCTGCGACTACTCCTTGCCAGCACAACCTCTCATTACTCGGGGTGAATCAGGGGTCACGGCTACACAATGTTTTAGCGTCAGCATCAACGTCAGTCTTGCAGGACTTACACTCATGCACAATAGTCACCCTATGCATTTCGCTTTGGTTTCTTCAGGGGTAAATGCAATTGTTTTATTGTGAACATGTGAGTACAATGTGCATCTCCTTTTTATTTTAGAAATGTTATGTTGGTATATGCTCTCTCCTTCATATAAATTGTCTGATTAGAGCTCAGTACCGCTTTACCGGTGGAGGACGAAAGAACTAGGAATCAATGCATAAGAACCTGCTGCTACTTGCTCAACCAAGAAGCCTTTTTGGTGAGTTTTATATTTTTGAGTGGGAGACACTTTAATTACCACTGATCACACTATGTTTTTTTTTTCCTCTTTTCCTTAGCGCTTCAGGTGTTTTGTATATGACTTTTGTTTATCTCTTGGGGTGAGAGAGACTACATTGGCGGCAGGGAAAGTGAGATTGTATTATATATGTTGAGCACAGACACTATTGAATTATTTTGAGGTTTACACTGGCGACACACTTTATTCGAGCTCGGCTAGTCCCACGAATTCGGGTATACCCGGGTGTATTGAGGTTTGTGACTGTTTTCTGCCCGAGTGCATTGGGTTATTTTCCAGGCAGGGATTGAAGCATTTTATTCCCGCTGGCTGCAATACTGCACAGTATATATATATATATTGCATTACAATTCATGAATTTATGCCATCTGGAAGACACGCGAAGTATTGCAGCCTATTAAATCCTAATCATTATCATTTAACAGATCAGCCGCCCATCAGCCAGGCATGAACCCAGGCTGGGAAGGCAAATGCAACGGGGCTTGTCAGAGGTGAGGAGCGGCGCATTCCAGGTATCTGCCAGGTACATACTGGGTATTTGCTCGAATAAAGTGTGTCGGTGCAGTATAAGTTTTATATTTTTATTTATTATTTGCAATCGTGTTAGAGCTGCGCTATTCTATTTTTCTCTCTGATTGACTAGTGAAAAGTAAATTCCTCTGTATTGTATGATTACTGAACATGATCACTCATACCACATTAAATTCATATGGGAATGAAAGAAAAATGACAATGATACTGTAACAGGGGACTTATCCCTGTTCACAAATGTGCCTCTAATCCAGCAGTGTGGTGGTTAACTGCTGGTAGCAAATTAACTAATACCACCTGCCTGATTAGAGGTGGTAGAAAAAGCCTGCCTTTGAGACAGGAAGTGACTCCTTAGCTCTGAATGAGAGCTGACCTTTGGAGAGACAGAGCAGTGTTCTTGAGTCTCCCAGGAGAGACAGACCAAGAGAACACACATCTCTGGAGCTGACCGGTCTTGAGCTCTGCCCAGCATAGCTGATTGCAAGACACCAAATAAGACTTCTAAACCTGGATGCTGATTTTCTGTGCACGCACGGGTGCAGTTCCAGGAGAGCAGAGAAGCTTACTCTACAGCAGCTAACAGATAAGACTTTCATTATTAAGAGACTGCTTATATCTGCTTAGTTCATGCTATATGTTTTGGGGCTGCGAGACATGCTTTACTAAGGGAGATGTGAATTAATTGCATAGGATTTCACAAGAACTACTCCCAAGTGAATAGAAGCTTTGTTCCCCCCCCTGTGTTTGGATGATTTCCTGATGAAAAGGAAAAGGCACAATAAAGCCTATTATAATTTCACCTTATAAAGTCTCCAATTGTGTCCCTCTGTGAACGTCCGTCTACAGATACCATTTCTTTTCAGTCTTTTTTCCTACAAGAGGGAGCTACCATATATTGCTTTGCCAGGAGCCAGCAAGTACGACTGCAAGTGCAGTGAACATAATCAGTCGAGGACCAACTTCAGGTTTGCATCACTGGGGACCAGTCACAACCAAGTGCACATAAGGTACGTATGATCCCTGATGCCAGTACTCCGGTCTTCTGTCATTGAAACGCTTTGTTGTAGTATTTTGAAGAATTTATCAAAGAAAGTTGCGTCTTGTATACAGGGAGTGTATAGGGAGGCCAATGTAATAGGCTGTTCATGGATCATTCCTACTAATATAATATAGCGGCCTTCGGTATCTTTTTTAATTGTCTGTGAGACAAATGGGATTTTATTATTGAACAGAATGGCTACCCCTCTTTTTTTGATTGAAGCTGATGAAGTGAAATATTGGGAGAAGCCCTTGTCTAGGAATTTGGGTGGGTTGTTTTTATTGAAGTGTGTCTCCTGCAAGAACAACACATCTGCCTGTTTTCTCTTATAATCCGTAAAAGCTAATTTTCTTTTGATTGGGCTATTAAAGCCTTTTACATTGTGAGATATTAAGGTTAACGCCATGTGTCATAATGGTAGAAGTAACCAGTGTAAAGACCCTTATACTCACCTTTAGCTATTGCTCCGTTGGATCTATCCGATGTTCCTTTCATAAGTGCATCGATTAGTCTCATCCATAGGGCTCCGTTAGTCCATGGGAAGGTAGGGAAGGGGACATAAGAAGGATAGGTAGACAGAACAAGGGAGGCTACATGAGGGATATAACGTGGGTTAGAAAGCAACATATAAAAAGGGAAAAGTATAAAAAGGAGTGAACAAAAAACAGGAACATGTCTCGGGAGCCCCCGAGGAATGTTCCTGTGCCCAGTAGGTAGGTCTGCTGGGTCCATCTCATGGATGGGCCGGACTCCTGTATTGGAGGCAATCCTACCTGGGACTTGTGGTTGGTCTCTCCTGTTGAGGGACCAAAAAGAAAAACACATGCGCGTCGCCGGGGATAACGCAACTTTCTTTGATAAATTCTTCAAAATACTAAACTCAGTAGCCAAAGGCTGCGTCATTGTAGGAGGAGATTGCAATATAACAATGCATTCAGATATAGATAGATCAAGTGGAGGAGTCTCTGACAATAAAAAAGCGCAATCCGCCCTTCATAGAGGCCTGAAAGGTACCCAGTTAGTGGATATATGGAGAGAGCTCCATCCATCTACCAAAGATTACACATTTTATTCCCACCCACATACCTCATACAGTAGAATCGACTACCTCTTTATCTCGTGCCACCTGGTTCCTATGGTCACGCAAACAGAGATTCATGATATTTCATGGTCTGACCACGCACCAATAGAGCTAAGGTGCAATAATATCCGACCCAATCGGCCAGGTGCAAACTGGAAACTTAATGAGTCTTTTCTAAAGATACCTGAAATATGTGATATAATAGATCAAGAAATAGTTCAATTTTTCATAATAAACACAGGCTCTGTGGAATCCCATATGATACTTTGGGAGGCTCATAAAGCAACCTTAAGGGGCATATTGATCAACATCACAGCTAAACGAAAACGAGAAAGAGATTCCAAAATTAAATTGCTCCAATCTAAATTACATTCCCTTATCTTAAACCACAAATCTAATCCCGACTCACAAACAACTCAGGATCTAAAAGATACAAAAATTGAACTAAACATGCTATTGACTTCCAGAGCAGATAACTCCCTGAGTTGGTCCAAGAGGAAATTCTACGAAAAAGCTAACAGGCTGGATACGATGCTAGCTCGAGCTTTAAAAGATAGGCAATCTAAGTTTAACATCCAAGCCATACGCTTAAAATCAGGCATACAAACAGCCAACCCCAAAAAGATAGTAGAAGAATTTGGTTCATTTTATAGTTCCCTATATGATGGTAAGAAAGTGGCACATAATATCAACACGAGCAGAGCTCTAAGAGATTTCTTAACCAGCTCAAAGATAGGGAGATTGACAGAGCAGGACAAAGAGGCCCTGGGCGCCGACTTCACATTAGAAGAAGTGTCTCAGGCCATCAAAGAACTTAAACCATCAAAGGCACCAGGACCAGATGGTTTCTCGGGGCTATACTATAAGAAGTTTTCAAATTCACTAGCCCCACAGCTGCTCCACATGTTCAACGCTATACTAGCAGGAGCCCCAATCCCCGAGGATATGCTGCGGGCGTCTATATCTCTAATACACAAACCTGGCAAGGATGCGCTGAATTGTAAAAGCTATAGGCCAATTTCCTTAATCAATACCGATATAAAAATATATGCTAAATTGTTGGCCAACAGATTAAGTCTAATCCTACCCAGACTAATACATCCAGATCAGGTCGGCTTCATCAAAGGAAGACAAGCAGCGGATAACACCCGACGATTTATTGATCTGCTAGAATTGGCAAATAAAAATAACACTCAAACTATGCTATTAAGTCTGGATGCTGAAAAAGCTTTTGATAGGATCGACTGGCCATACTTAAAAGAGACGCTAGCAGCATTTGGCTTCGGGGATAGGGTGAGCTGTATGTCGCTGTACTCAAGCCCATCCACTAGGGTTATACATCAGGGCTTCCCATCACTTCCATTTCAAATTCAAAGCGGCACAAGACAGGGGTGCCCTCTATCTCCCCTCCTGTTTGCCCTATGTATCGAACCTCTGGCAGCACGCATTCGAGATAATACTGATATCTCAGGGTTAAACGCATACGCTCAATCCCATAAAGCGGCCCTGTATGCAGATGATATCTTACTAATCATTTCAAAACCCCTCACTTCATTACCAAATCTATTTGATCTACTAGACAAATTCTCCAAAATCTCTGGGTTTAAAATAAACCAATCCAAATCTGAAGCTCTGAATATCAATCTCCCTAGACATACGGAAAAACTATTGAAACTAAATTTCAAATTCAATTGGCAGAAGAAGTCTATAAAATACCTAGGAATTCATATCACCAAAGATGCAAAAAGCATCTACAATGCAAATTATCCCAACCTAATTTGGACGTTGAAACAGGACCTAATCAGATGGTCTTCCAAGAAGATTTCTTGGATAGGTACACTGGCGACACACTTTATTGCAGTGTGGCCAGTACCGCAAGCCGGGAGATTTCCCGGCTTGCAAGTGGCAGCCCCTCGGCGTGCCGCGCGTCTCCGATGCGCGGTCACGCGTCATCGGGTGCCTGCGCCCCCTGCACGCACGTCCAGGGCTCCCCGAGGGAGCCCTGGTGTCCCGCGATGTGGGGGACGGCGGCAGGGGGTTCCGGGGGACCCGGCGGACCCGGAGAGGAGAGGGGGAAGCCACGATCGGCGGGCCTCTCCTCCGCTGCTTCGGCGCGCGCCCGGCACCCTCCGGCGCGCGCCAGGTAACTGCTGCGGGCGAGAACGGGCAAATGCTCGAATAAACTCGGCCGCAGCAGTAGGATACATAGCGTTAAAATGAATCTGCTTCCCCGTATCCTATACCTCTTCCAGACATTACCAGTGCCACTCAAACTGAAGGATATACTCTCACTTCAGTCTGCAATATCTAACTTTATCTGGAACGGAAAGAAACAGAGAGTAAATAAACTGAATATGAAAAGACCTACCTTAGCTGGCGGCTTACCGGTACCCTGCCTGTTAGCATACTATAAAGCGGCTCAATTAAGTCATATTATTCAATGGCATTCTGACCCTACATTGAAGAGATGTGTAGAATTAGAAAGTGCTGCGTGCTCTCCATTAGAGCTCAGTAGTCTGATTTGGTTACCTAAATTAGCGAGGAAACCCGCTACCCTGCCGCTCACCTCAATGATCAACTCTCTATCGGTTTGGGAAGCAACTAGAATTAAAAACTCACTCACATCAAGATGCTCTTTGATGTCCCCTATTTGGAACAACCCGAATTTTGCACCGGGCCTAATTGGTAACAACAGTTCTATCTGGAAACTAAAAGGATATAATAGATTCAAAGATTTGGAAGGATACAACCTAAAAATCAAAACATTCGACCATATCAGACTAGAAAAAGACATCCCCCACACAGAATTCTATAAATACCTCCAGATAAGAGCATTTTACAACAAATCCGCCCCATACCCTCCCCTGACAAACTTCGAAAAGCTCTGCCGGGTAGAAACCGACACTAAGGGACTTATATCTACGATTTATGGAGAGGTAGTCGAGTCCGCTACATCTAAATTGCAAACCCCTTCATTCCAAAACCAATGGGAATTAGACCTAGGGGAGACCTTGGAGGAAGAAGATTGGAACTCCATATTTTTAGCCACTGCCAAAAGTTCCATATGCACAACACTGAAGGAGAACGCATATAAAGTCCTAATGAGGTGGTACCTCACCCCACTCAAATTATCTAAGTTCGCCCCAGGGTCCTCCCCACTGTGTCCCAAACAATGTGGAGGAACAGCTGACCTGTTACATATGCTGTGGTCTTGCCCTCGGATCTCCCTGGTTTGGGAACAAATTAGGAATTGGATCCAGAGGATTTTTGACCTCTCTATTCCCCCAGACCCATGGCTGTTTCTCTTAAACAGACCAGTAAAAGGCCTGTCAAAATCGCATAATAAACTCATTGCACATTTCGCAATAGCAACGCGGTGTGAGATCGCAGCACTATGGAAACGCCCCGAAATTCCAATTATCCCAAAGATTCGGAATCGTATTTGGTTTATTTGCCAGATGGAAAAATTAACTAGCTTAGTTAATGACACTGGCGACAATTTCCTAAAAGTCTGGACCCCTTGGCTAGCACAGACAGACATCCCCGGGGTAGAGCGTGACACAATTTGGCTATGATAGCAATAGATGCGTTCTCCTACAGATAGGTGAAGCCCATATCCACAACAAATACCTCACACAATATGAGTTCGCTCATATATACCTTTCCTTAGCTACTGCGGCTAATCGACGGCATCAAAGACCTCTCAACAGCCTTCAGAGAATATTCCATCCATTTCCTCCATTCTCCCATTCCCATCCTACACCCCTTCCCTCTTCCCTCCTCCCTCCCCCTCTTAATTTTTTTTTTTTTATATTATAATTTATTTCTGTTATTATTATCCCCCGACTCCTCACAATAGGAATGACTATCCTTTACCACATGGTTAAATAGGGCTCGAAAAACCATGTGGGTCAGTTATGTGTTAATTAATGTTCACTACATGCTATTTTGAACAATATTTGTTTAAATGTTTTTTTTTATATATATATATATATGTATAACAAGCATGTACTCATCAATAAAATTCAAGTTATAAAAAAAAAAGTTGTAGTACCACGTCTAAATGAAATTGTAGCCGTTTTATAAAAATTGTGGAAAAGCTCTTTGGGCTGTATCTTAGAAAGATTTAACTTGCAGTTGGTTAACTGAGGAAGACGTTCATAGGCGTCTTGATAAAATGAAAGTAAATAAGGCACCTGGCCCGATGGCATACATCTGAGAGGTTCCTAAGGAGTTAATTTCAGTAATAGCCAAACCATTACATTTAATATTCAAGGACTCCTTTTCCACAGGCTCAGTACCACAAGATTGGCCTAAAGCAGACGTGAGGCCTATATTTAAAAAGGGATCTACAGTAGATCACAACAGGCCTGTTACAGACCTGTAAGCCTGACATCAATAGTGGGGAAGCTACTTGAAGGTTTAGTACGGGATAATATTCAGGAATACCTATTGGAAAAAAATAAGTAGTAATAGTCATCATGGATTTATGAAGGATAGGTCGTGCCAAACTAACCTTATTAGTTTCTTTGAGGAGGTAAGTAGGAATTTAGACCAAGGAAATGCACAAAATGCACCAACTGGTGACGGTGTAGGATGCCATTGCTGTACTGCCAGAGGCAGAATCAAGCATTATGGTCCTTATATTGAGGGATCTCCATTTGACAAAGTATCTACAGTACCTGCTGTTATTGGTGAAGTCAAAATAGATGATATCATGGCTGAGGAATGCCCATCAACACGTCCCCCTTCGGTTTTGTTGTTGGAGGAATCAATCAGTTGTGACCTCAAGATGTCTAATCTGCTGGGATGTCTTCAGCGCTGCCAGCATCCACGAATGCCGGGGAAGAAGAAAGATACGGGTCCCTTGCTGTGCGGAAATCACAGCCCATCCATGGTGACAGCCAGCTCATTGGTGTGGGGTCAGGAGCACACCCGCTTGTGGCAGTGGCACCTGGTTGTGGATCCCATAAGGGGTCCCCTGAGCTAGAGATGAAAGCGCCTTGGCCCCTACCCTGGTATGACAAGGCATTCACCAGGTGGGTGCCTCATTTGAATATGACCAAGATGGTCAGTTGCCATCACGGCCGTGTGGAGTCCTGGTGGGAAGTGTCAAAGATTACTGAAGAAGACCAAAACCAGGTACTGGAGAAATGACTGGAGTACTGTATATACAGTAGATGATCAGCTGTATTACAGCGACGATGTAGTTTGGGACATCACTATGGCACCCCCACCTATGAAAGTGGGCCGGAAGCCCACTCTATTCCCCATTTAACCCGATTAGGTCGCACTGGTCATGTAGTGCGGGATCAGGTGCGCATCATGACCCGGGGGATGATTATCCTTATGTTAGTGAGAAGGTAATGAGGACTGTGGAGTATCACCGCCCTTGCTGGGTACTGTAGGGTTTGAAGAACATATAATAAAGCATAGGTCCCATGCGATGACAAACAATATCATTGCGTACAGTATGTCGATGGGACTAAACGGATCCATTCAGTTCAAGTGCTCGATAAGACGGGGAGTCTGGTCCATAAGCCCGATCCTGCCCGCTTTTATTAATTAATGGGGCCGGCCATTGATCTAGAGTTCTCCTGTTTTCTAGGAAACACTGTTGTGTAGCGGGTGCTATTGTTATGGATGTCTCACAAAACACTGTGTGTATGTCTTCATTTCACAGTTACAGTGTGTTGTAATAAAA